>NC_091350.1:26123239-26243378 GCF_038502225.1 Cherax quadricarinatus | reverse complement strand
AGATACAATTTGTAAGTATAAATTACCCCTAGGGGGTGTTATGTCAGCATATTTCATTCGATGATGGCTGACGAAATACCTACTTGTTTGGACTCAAAAGTCCACACCTTACTGCCGATTATAGGTTGATTACAAACTCCTTGTGACTCAAGAATTGCGCAATCCCCCGATCTACAAGAAATTCGTAACATACCTTGCTCTTTGTAATTGAGCTATGGTGTTCTCAACACCTTCGACAGGTATTGGTGACTTGATAGAAGCTGAAGTGTCCTTGGATGTCCACGTCTTCCATTGTCTAGGAAACGCACACTGGTACACTATGTTCCACAAGATTTGTCTTTATTGTTCACAATGTATCACAAGAGAAGCTGATCACACTTCTCTGAAGTGTTTGTGTTAGAGACACTTTGCTCACACTAACGCACAGATCAGTGTTCTTTATGGTTATCCTGGCGTCAGTGTCACTCTCCATAGAGTCAAAGATAATCTGGCCAGACGCCACAGCGCTCCATGCCGTCACTGCTCCCAGCACAAAAAAAAAAAAAAACGCTGACCTAGTACCTTGCATCCTTGTCACCTCCTCGATGAAGCAAAGCAGAATGTTTGTTTCTTGCTGTCTTAATCATAGACAACAATGTACACTATCTTTACTATGGTAATAAAGTGGGAGCAGGATTTTCCTTAATTGTCCTGCTAAAGTAAGAGATGTACTGTCTCTTATAAAAATACACTTTGCAACACTGCTGCAAGGAGCAGAGGTCACTTGACTACGTGGCATAGCATCTGTGATCAATTACTCACTCTAGCAGTAAACAAGACGCTCGCCCCTTCTGAGTGGCCCCTCAGGGCTGAAAGGGGCTGAAGGGGCTGAAAGGGCTGAAGGGGGCTGATACCCCCCTCCTGGAGAAAATTTCTCCACACTTGGGGGCCGCGGAGGTTCGCTGCAGGTGAACTATTCATCACTTAACATTAATTTAATTTTCTCACTCGCCACCACTGCTGCTTGTCTTTTCTGAACAGCTTTAGTCTGTGTGGTTTCTGGAGAATCACTAATTTTGTTTTCAACACTGTGTAATTCTAACGGCTCTAGTTTATTTATTGTCCGCTTATTCACTACACCTTTGCTCAAAACATCAACTGTCCTGATGATTCCATTTGCATCAGGATATATGGTCACAATTTTTCCAAGTGGCCATTGGGACCTCGGACCATCATTGTCGATAATCACTATGTCACCAGGTCTTAAGAGCTTATGATTTTCAGGAACACCAGCTCCATAGAAGTGTTCTCTCAATGAGGTGAGATAGTCTTCTCGCCAAATTTTCTCCCAACGTTCAATCACTTTATTAAGGTGTTTGAATTTACGTCTGAGTTGCTCAGGTTCGAAATAAGTAGGATCCTCTATGATTTCTTTATCATTCATGGGAGGAACAGGTTCGAGCCTTCTGCCATGGAGTAAATGAGATGGACTTAACACTTCTAAATTGTCCAGATCATCGGTAACATAAGTTAGAGGTCTGTTGTTGACTCTATTTTGTATTTCAGTCACAACTGTACGGAATTCTTCTAAGTCTATTCTCTGACGATGAAGAGTCTTCCTTAAACAACGCTTTACAATGCCGATCATTCTTTCATAAAATCCGCCGTGCCATGGAGATTTAGGAGGAATGTATCTCCAACGACATCTGCGTTGATTCAGCATCTGTTGTACTTCTGGCTGATCAAAGATCTTGCTTATATAAGCAGCACCAGCAACAAAGTTCGTTGCATTATCTGAAATCATCAGTCTGGGACATGCCCTTCTGGCTGCAAACCTTCTGAATAATTTGATAAAGGTTTCAGCAGACATGTCAGTGGCTACTTCTAGATGTACTGCTCTAGTTGTAGCACAAGTGAACAAACAGATGTACACCTTGATGGGAACTTTGTCAACTGTTTTGGTTAAAATTATTGGTCCAGTATAATCTACACCTGTCACCTCAAATGGAGTGATATGACAAACTCTTTCAGAGGGATATGGAGGTGGACCTGGATACTGACATACTCGCATATCGTAGTGACGACAAGTAATGCAGTCCTTTATTTGTTTTTTCACACTTTGTCGACCTTGAGGTATCCAGTAGGATTGTCGTATATGACAAAGTGTGTCAGCTACCCCACCATGTAACACGTTACTGTGGGCGTTTTGCACAATCAGTTTTGTTAGCCAATGATTCTTGGGGATCAATATTGGATGTATGGCTTCTTTAGGTAGTGAAGAATTATGAATTCTTCCTCGACATCTTATAATCTTTTCTGAGTCGAGATAAAGTCCTAAAGAATTAATCATGACAGGTTTCTTTGGGGATTTATCTTGTGTTTCTAGAAATTTATATTCTGTAGAGAAAACATCTTTCTGTATTAGTTTCACCCAGTATTTAATGGGTTCAAGACATTCATAATCAGGTTTTATTCCTTTAATGAATTTAAAGACAAGAGCTGTAACTCTTAAGAGTTTACCCAAAGATGAGTATTTAGATCCATCAATGACTATTTCTGTTGTGTCTGCAGTATTTACACAACTTATTTCTGCTGTGTTCAAGCAGACTGTTTCTTCTGGCATAATGTGAGCTTTTTGCTGAGGCCAGTTATTTTCATCAGAGAGCCAGTTCGGTCCGTGGAGCCATAATTTATTATCCACAAATTTCTTGAGTGGGACACCACGTGACAACATGTCAGCTGGATTCTCTTGGGTAGAGACGTGAAGAAAGAGATAATCTCTCTGCATCTCTTTTATTTCTGCTACTCTGTTCTGTACATAGACCAACTTACTCTTATTATTTCTTAACCACTGGAGAACTGCTTCATTATCACTCCAGATCACGGTTTTCTCAATAGTGAGATGATCAAGTACTTTGTTGAGATAGACAGCTAATTTTGTACCTACATAGAGTGCTGTCAGTTCCAATTGTGGTACTGTTCTGACCTTCAAGGGTGCTACCCTGGCCTTTGAAGTAATTAGTGTACTTCCTTCAGCATTACTCATGTAAGCTACAGCGCCATAACCTCTGGTTGACGCATCACAGAACACATGTAATGTGTACTTGTTTCCCTCTTGACCTATTTGTCTGGGAAATTTAATTTGATGAAGTTGTTTAAACTCCCTGGATATTTCATCCCATGCTTGACTCATTTCTAGAGGCAAGTTCTCATCCCATCCAATTTTGAGTTTCCATGCATCTTGCATAAGCATTTTACCTTTTATGGTAATTGGTGAGACGAGTCCTAGAGGATCAAAACATTGTGATACCTCTGACAGTAAACTACGTTTAGTGAGTGTACTGCATGATTTATTGTTTATCTTTTTGAGACTCAGAGTATCTTCCTGTGTGTTCCAATTAAGTCCCAGCATATTGTTGCAATCAGGAATTTCAGTTTCAGGGAAATCTTCTTTGATAAGTTCCCTTAATTGCTTTGAATTTGTATTCCACATCCTTAGAGGCATATTTGCTTCTTTCATCTCCTTGTTAGCTTCTCTGTATAAGGATTTCAAATCCTCCTCTTTATTCACAGTACCTTGAAGATTGTCCACATAGAAACTTTTCTTTAAGACTTCTTTGAAGGGACTTTCAGATTTCTTCAAATGTGTATTTAGAGTAGCTTCTAGTAAGAATGGAGAGGATGTTGCACCAAATAATACTGATTTGAAACGATAAGTTTTCACAGGACTTTGAGGATCATGTGGATTTTCAGGCCACAAGAATCGAGTATAATCTCTATCTATTTCTTGTAGTCCTACTCTTAAGAAAGCCTTGGAAATATCAGCCGTGTAGGCATATGGGTTTGTGCGAAATTTCATAAGCACGTCTCCAAGCTTCTCAGTTAGTGAGGGTCCGGTCATCAGACAGTCATTAAGACTTGCTACATCTTTATTTGCACGTGCGCTGCAATTATATACAACACGTAGTGGAGTGGTTTCAGAATCTTTTCTGACTCCATGGTGCGGGAGATAATGAGCGTTTGTCTTCAACTTATCTTCGACTATTTCCTCAATGAATTTATTGTCCAACTGTTCTTGTATGATATTATCATAGACAGTCAGTAGCTCTGGATTCTTCCTGAGCTCATGTATTTGTGCTTTCATCTGTCCGAAAGCCATGCGATAATTGCTAGGCAGATGTGGTGGATTTAATTTCCATGGTAACCTAACCCAATACTGTCCATCTTTATATTTGACAGTGTCCAAATATTGGTTATAAGTCTGAGACTCTTGTGGGCTTGGTTTATTTACATCAATACCTATCGCATCTAAATCCCACAACTTATCAACTGGTTCATTCATTTCTTCCAGTAATGATAATTTTTGCTGTGGTACATGATCAGCGGTTATTCTCGTAACTAGTACATTTTCCACTGAATCAATATCAGCTTCTTTCCCACTTTGAGAGGGAATGGGACCACATATCATGTGGCCTCCTGCTGTTTTCAGCAAGTGAACATCATGTTTACTTACTATATTTTGCACAAAACAGTGATAATAATCACTTCCAATGATTAAATCAATTGGACTAATTGTGTCCGTCTGTATGTCAGGACAGGCTAACTTGACCTTAGCTGCTTTCAGTGCTGCAACTGTTTCTTTTAATCCCTGGATCTGCACAGACTTAGGCAAATCATCTACTACCACAGCTTCTACTGTCTTTTTCCTGTTTCCTAGACCAACAGTGATTCTGGCTAGGTCATATGTCTGTTTACCAGAATTGTGGAAAAAACCAGCTATATCTAACTGTATTTTGGCATAGGGTTGTTTATTCAGTTTCTGCAACACTGTTCTTCTTATGAAGGACCTTTGTGAGCCTTGATCAAATAGTGTTAGCACATTGGTTTTGTGTAATTTATTAGATAACTCAACTCGAGCTATCGGGAGAGCAGTTGCTTTAAACTTATCTCTCACATTTAATGCTGTTGCTTGTTGACTTCCTGATTCTGTGGAAGTCTGCTGCTGTTCAGCAAAAGTATTTGGGCATAATGCTGTATGATGCATACCCTTGCATTTAAAACACTTCTTCAGTGAGCATTTTCCTCCCTTGTGTTCACCTAAACACTTGATGCATCTTTTCAGCTGATGAATACGTTGTTTACGTGCCTCCATTGATGTGTATTGAATACAATACTGTGCCCAATGTGTTCCATCACAAAGTACACATTTTGGAGTACGTTTATGTATGACAGTCTGTTTACTGTCTATTGTATTCACAGCTTGATAAATGCCTATATGGGATTTCCCATTATGTGGTTTAGTGGGAGTAGGTATACTCTTTTTATACTGAGTTGAAGGTTTGTTATCCACTGGATTTGTGGATTTTTCATCTTGTCTCGTTGCTTGCATGCATGAAACTATTGTTTGTAAACCATTGCTAATTTCTTCACAAGTGAAATAGCGTTTATTGAACATAATATTTAATCGTTCAATAGTTTGTGGTGACAACTTATCTTGTACAATACCACTGATAAACCAATCACATTGTCTTAGGTCATATTTAGCATCTAGAGATCTGAGACTATTGTCTAATGTAATTCTAAATGCCTGTAAGTCTGAAAAACAATGTTTGGGTGGCTTCAAGCTTGATATTAAGACTGCATGTCTAACTCTAGCCTTGTCAGCATCGAAGTAATTGTCTGCTAAGACACGTAAGGCTATTTGATAATTACCTTTAACCACCGGAAATGACTTAATCAGTTCATAGGGTTCTCCCTTCACAAGACATTTAAGGTAATTGAACTTAGCAATCTCATCTATGTCAGTTCGTGAATTTACTATGGATTGAAAACCACTAATGAATTCTTCATAATTATGACCTTGGAAAATAGGTAATGACAATGTAGGTAAGCTTGGTAATGGGACACTTGTTGTTGTTACAGGTGTAACAGGTGGTTGCCCACTAGTTATAGTAGGTCTCTGTGACAGAGTTTTACGGCAGATAGCCTGTACTCCTGTCCACCTTAATTGTTGATCACTAAAAGTATCCAAAACATTTTTAATTTCATCCTCAGATGGATCTGATTCAAGAAATTTATTTTCATAATGTGTATAGTCTGAATTAATTATTTCCATACGTTGTGTAAATAATTCAAACTTGACCTCAAGATCATCAAAATCTATGTTTGTATCTTGAGTTAATCCTATACAGACTGAAATTAGATTTTCTAATTGTGTAATCTTAGTCTGTAAAGACTGAAACTGAGTTTTCAAACAAGCCATTTTAATGGTATACTGAAAATTCCAGCACCACACTTAGAGTGTTTAAAAAACACTGTACTGCTATAAACAGCTGAGTTTTTGTTATGCTTAAGTCAGCAATAATCGAGTCAGACACTACTGACCCACTAAGCTTAACCTCAGGGTCAATGACCATGAAGGGTACAGGGTACATGTGTCTGGTGTTTATGGCTTGTTTGCTGTGTCAGCCTGACCATGATGATTAATCGTAAATAACGATGTTATACACTTCATTCACTATACACTATAAATGTCACTGTATAACTGTAAATCACACGTGAATATTACTTACACATATATAAATTTCACTGTTAATATATATTTGAAAGCTTACACTTTATATATAAGTTCCTTTAATATAACAGGTAGATCTATAAGAAACAAACTTTAACACAATCTTGTCTCTTAATTTCTGTCTATAAACATTATAAACACTGTGTGTATATATACACTCAGACAAACAACATCACTTGGTGGTGTTGTCTTAATCAGCGATTTCTCCAAATTGGAGCAGTGGGTGCAGGATGTGGGTGAGTCACCCAGCTCCCGTTTTCTTTGGGTGTCCGCTGGGTGAGCGCCCGTTTTCTTTTGGGTGAACGCTGGGTGAGCGCCCGTTTTCTTTTGGCTGCCCATTCTCTGTGATTGAGTCTGGAGGGACTCATTTATACTGATTTATATTGTAAAACACTAGTTTTACAGCTTTTTTCGAAGGACCTTGGCTCATAGGTTATTTGTACACTGTAGTACAACATATTTGGACCACAGTGTGGTCTTTATCCGGTTCGAGCACGACCAAACTCTGTTGAGAATTTTGGCCTTACCTGCTGTGTTTATTATAACTATATATAATGAACACTTAGCTGATAAATGACAGCAAATCGTCTACACAGCCGCCCCTGCAGACGAGGTCTAGAAGCTGTCGAAACCATCACAACAGTGGGCTGTCAAGAGATACAATTTGTAAGTATAAATTACCCCTAGGGGGTGTTATGTCAGCATATTTCATTCGATGATGGCTGACGAAATACCTACTTGTTTGGACTCAAAAGTCCACACCTTACTGCCGATTATAGGTTGATTACAAACTCCTTGTGACTCAAGAATTGCGCAATCCCCCGATCTACAAGAAATTCGTAACATACCTTGCTCTTTGTAACGTGAGCTATGGTGTTCTCAACACCTTCGACAGGTATCGGTGACTTGATAGAAGCTGAAGTGTCCTTGGATGTCCACGTCTTCCATTGTCTAGGAAACGCACACTGGTACACTATGTTCCACAAGATTTGTCTTTATTGTTCACAATGTATCACAAGAGAAGCTGATCACACTTCTCTTAAGTGTTTGTGTTAGAGACACTTTGTTCACACTAACGCACAGATCAGTATCCTGGCGTCAGTGTCACTCTCCATAGAGTCAAAGATAGTCTGCCAGACGCCACAGCGCTCCATGCCGTCACTGCCCCCAGCACAAAAAAAAAAAAAACGCTGACCTAGTACCTTGCATCCTTGTCACCTCCTCGATGAAGCAAAGCAGAATGTTTGTTTCTTGCTGTCTTAATCATAGACAACAATGTACACTATCTTTACTATGGTAATAAAGTGGGAGCAGGATTTTCCTTAATTGTCCTGCTAAGTAAGAGATGTACTGTCTCTTATAAAAATACACTTTGCAACACCGCTGCAAGGAGCAGAGGTCACTTGACTACGTGGCATAGCATCTGTGATCAATTACTCACTCTAGCAGTAAACAAGACGCTCGCCCCTTCTGAGTGGCCCCTCAGGGCTGAGAGGGCTTGGCCCCTCAGGGCTGAAAGGGCTGAAGGGGGCTGATACCCCCCTCCTGGAGAAAATTTCTCCACACTGGGGGGCGGCAGAGGTTCGCTGCAGGTGAACTATTCATCACTTAACATTAATTTAATTTTCTCACTCGCCACCACTGCTGCTTGTCTTTTCTGAACAGCTTTAGTCTGTGTGGTTTCTGGAGAATCACTAATTTTGTTTTCAACACTGTGTAATTCTAACGGCACTAGTTTATTTATTGTCCGCTTATTCACTACACCTTTGCTCAAAACATCAACTGTCCTGATGATTCCATTTGCATCAGGATATATGGTCACAATTTTTCCAAGTGGCCATTGGGACCTCGGACCATCATTGTCGATAATCACTATGTCACCAGGTCTTAAGGACTTATGATTTTCAGGAACACCAGCTCCATAGAAGTGTTCTCTCAATGAGGTGAGATAGTCTTCTCGCCAAATTTTCTCCCAACGTTCAATCACTTTATTAAGGTGTTTGAATTTACGTCTGAGTTGCTCAGGTTCGAAATAAGTAGGATCCTCTATGATTTCTTTATCATTCATGGGAGGAACAGGTTCGAGCCTTCTGCCATGGAGTAAATGAGATGGACTTAACACTTCTAAATTGTCCAGATCATCGGTAACATAAGTTAGAGGTCTGTTGTTGACTCTATTTTCTATTTCAGTCACAACTGTACGGAATTCTTCTAAGTCTATTCTCTGACGATGAAGAGTCTTCCTTAAACAACGCTTTACAATGCCGATCATTCTTTCATAAAATCCGCCGTGCCATGGAGATTTAGGAGGAATGTATCTCCAACGACATCTGCGTTGATTCAGCATCTGTTGTACTTCTGGTTGATCAAAGATCTTGCTTATATAAGCAGCACCAGCAACAAAGTTCGTTGCATTATCTGAAATCATCAGTCTGGGACATGCCCTTCTGGCTGCAAACCTTCTGAATAATTTGATAAAGGTTTCAGCAGACATGTCAGTGGCTACTTCTAGATGTACTGCTCTAGTTGTAGCACAAGTGAACAAACAGATGTACACCTTGATGGGAACTTTGTCAACTGTTTTGGTTAAAATTATTGGTCCAGTATAATCTACACCTGTCACCTCAAATGGAGTGATATGACAAACTCTTTCAGAGGGATATGGAGGTGGACCTGGATACTGACATACTCGCATATCGTAGTGACGACAAGTAATGCAGTCCTTTATTTGTTTTTTCACACTTTGTCGACCTTGAGGTATCCAGTAGGATTGTCGTATATGACAAAGTGTGTCAGCTACCCCACCATGTAACACGTTACTGTGGGCGTTTTGCACAATCAGTTTTGTTAGCCAATGATTCTTGGGGATCAATATTGGATGTATGGCTTCTTTAGGTAGTGAAGAATTATGAATTCTTCCTCGACATCTTATAATCTTTTCTGAGTCGAGATAAAGTCCTAAAGAATTAATCATGACAGGTTTCTTTGGGGATTTATCTTGTGTTTCTAGAAATTTATATTCTGTAGAGAAAACATCTTTCTGTATTAGTTTCACCCAGTATTTAATGGGTTCAAGACATTCATAATCAGGTTTTATTCCTTTAATGAATTTAAAGACAAGAGCTGTAACTCTTAAGAGTTTACCCAAAGATGAGTATTTAGATCCATCAATGACTATTTCTGTTGTGTCTGCAGTATTTACACAACTTATTTCTGCTGTGTTCAAGCAGACTGTTTCTTCTGGCATAATGTGAGCTTTTTGCTGAGGCCAGTTATTTTCATCAGAGAGCCAGTTCGGTCCGTGGAGCCATAATTTATTATCCACAAATTTCTTGAGTGGGACACCACGTGACAACATGTCAGCTGGATTCTCTTGGGTAGAGACGTGGAGAAAGAGATAATCTCTCTGCATCTCTTTTATTTCTGCTACTCTGTTCTGTACATAGACCAACTTACTCTTATTCTTAACCACTGGAGAACTCATTATCACTCCAGATCACGGTTTTCTCATAGTGAGATGATCAAGTACTTTGTTGAGATAGACAGCTAATTTTGTACCTACATAGAGTGCTGTCAGTTCCAATTGTGGTACTGTTCTGACCTTCAAGGGTGCTACCCTGGCCTTTGAAGTAATTAGTGTACTTCCTTCAGCATTACTCATGTAAGCTACAGCGCCATAACCTCTGGTTGACGCATCACAGAACACATGTAATGTGTACTTGTTTCCCTCTTGACCTATTTGTCTGGGAAATTTAATTTGATGAAGTTGTTTAAACTCCTTGGATATTTCATCCCATGCTTGACTCATTTCTAGAGGCAAGTTCTCATCCCATCCAATTTTGAGTTTCCATGCATCTTGCATAAGCATTTTACCCTTTATGGTAATTGGTGAGACGAGTCCTAGAGGATCAAAACATTGTGATACCTCTGACAGTAAACTACGTTTAGTGAGTGTACTGCATGATTTATTGTTTATCTTTTTGAGACTCAAAGTATCTTCCTGTGTGTTCCAATTAAGTCCCAGCATATTGTTGCAATCAGGAATTTCAGTTTCAGGGAAATCTTCTTTGATAAGTTCCCTTAATTGCTTTGAATTTGTATTCCACATCCTTAGAGGCATATTTGCTTCTTTCATCTCCTTGTTAGCTTCTCTGTATAAGGATTTCAAATCCTCCTCTTTATTCACAGTACCTTGAAGATTGTCCACATAGAAACTTTTCTTTAAGACTTCTTTGAAGGGACTTTCAGATTTCTTCAAATGTGTATTTAGAGTAGCTTCTAGTAAGAATGGAGAGGATGTTGCACCAAATAATACTGATTTGAAACGATAAGTTTTCACAGGACTTTGAGGATCATGTGGATTTTCAGGCCACAAGAATCGAGTATAATCTCTATCTATTTCTTGTAGTCCTACTCTTAAGAAAGCCTTGGAAATATCAGCCGTGTAGGCATATGGGTTTGTGCGAAATTTCATAAGCACGTCTCCAAGCTTCTCAGTTAGTGAGGGTCCGGTCATCAGACAGTCATTAAGACTTGCTACATCTTTATTTGCACGTGCGCTGCAATTATATACAACACGTAGTGGAGTGGTTTCAGAATCTTTTCTGACTCCATGGTGCGGGAGATAATGAGCGTTTGTCTTCAACTTATCTTCGACTATTTCCTCAATGAATTTATTGTCCAACTGTTCTTGTATGATATTATCATAGACAGTCAGTAGCTCTGGATTCTTCCTGAGCTCATGTATTTGTGCTTTCATCTGTCCGAAAGCCATGCGATAATTGCTAGGCAGATGTGGTGGATTTAATTTCCATGGTAACCTAACCCAATACTGTCCATCTTTATATTTGACAGTGTCCAAATATTGGTTATAAGTCTGAGACTCTTGTGGGCTTGGTTTATTTACATCAATACCTATCGCATCTAAATCCCACAACTTATCAACTGGTTCATTCATTTCTTCCAGTAATGATAATTTTTGCTGTGGTACATGATCAGCGGTTATTCTCGTAACTAGTACATTTTCCACTGAATCAATATCAGCTTCTTTCCCACTTTGAGAGGGAATGGGACCACATATCATGTGGCCTCCTGCTGTTTTCAGCAAGTGAACATCATGTTTACTTACTATATTTTGCACAAAACAGTGATAATAATCACTTCCAATGATTAAATCAATTGGACTAATTGTGTCCGTCTGTATGTCAGGACAGGCTAACTTGACCTTAGCTGCTTTCAGTGCTGCAACTGTTTCTTTTAATCCCTGGATCTGCACAGACTTAGGCAAATCATCTACTACCACAGCTTCTACTGTCTTTTTCCTGTTTCCTAGACCAACAGTGATTCTGGCTAGGTCATATGTCTGTTTACCAGAATTGTGGAAAAAACCAGCTATATCTAACTGTATTTTGGCATAGGGTTGTTTATTCAGTTTCTGCAACACTGTTCTTCTTATGAAGGACCTTTGTGAGCCTTGATCAAATAGTGTTAGCACATTGGTTTTGTGTAATTTATTAGATAACTCAACTCGAGCTATCGGGAGAGCAGTTGCTTTAAACTTATCTCTCACATTTAATGCTGTTGCTTGTTGACTTCCTGATTCTGTGGAAGTCTGCTGCTGTTCAGCAAAAGTATTTGGGCATAATGCTGTATGATGCATACCCTTGCATTTAAAACACTTCTTCAGTGAGCATTTTCCTCCCTTGTGTTCACCTAAACACTTGATGCATCTTTTCAGCTGATGAATACGTTGTTTACGTGCCTCCATTGATGTGTATTGAATACAATACTGTGCCCAATGTGTTCCATCACAAAGTACACATTTTGGAGTACGTTTATGTATGACAGTCTGTTTACTGTCTATTGTATTCACAGCTTGATAAATGCCTATATGGGATTTCCCATTATGTGGTTTAGTGGGAGTAGGTATACTCTTTTTATACTGAGTTGAAGGTTTGTTATCCACTGGATTTGTGGATTTTTCATCTTGTCTCGTTGCTTGCATGCATGAAACTATTGTTTGTAAACCATTGCTAATTTCTTCACAAGTGAAATAGCGTTTATTGAACATAATATTTAATCGTTCAATAGTTTGTGGTGACAACTTATCTTGTACAATACCACTGATAAACCAATCACATTGTCTTAGGTCATATTTAGCATCTAGAGATCTGAGACTATTGTCTAATGTAATTCTAAATGCCTGTAAGTCTGAATAACAATGTTTGGGTGGCTTCAAGCTTGATATTAAGACTGCATGTCTAACTCTAGCCTTGTCAGCATCGAAGTAATTGTCTGCTAAGACACGTAAGGCTATTTGATAATTGCCTTTGACCACCGGAAATGACTTAATCAGTTCATAGGGTTCTCCCTTCACAAGACATTTAAGGTAATTGAACTTAGCAATCTCATCTATGTCAGTTCGTGAATTTACTATGGATTGAAAACCACTAATGAATTCTTCATAATTATGACCTTGGAAAATAGGTAATGACAATGTAGGTAAGCTTGGTAATGGGACACTTGTTGTTGTTACAGGTGTAACAGGTGGTTGCCCACTAGTTATAGTAGGTCTCTGTGACAGAGTTTTACGGCAGATAGCCTGTACTCCTGTCCACCTTAATTGTTGATCACTAAAAGTATCCAAAACATTTTTAATTTCATCCTCAGATGGATCTGATTCAAGAAATTTATTTTCATAATGTGTATAGTCTGAATTAATTATTTTCATACGTTGTGTAAATAATCCAAACTTGACCTCAAGATCATCAAAATCTATGTTTGTATCTTGAGTTAATCCTATACAGACTGAAATTAGATTTTCTAATTGTGTAATCTTAGTCTGTAAAGACTGAAACTGAGTTTTCAAACAAGCCATTTTAATGGTATACTGAAAATTCCAGCACCACACTTAGAGTGTTTAAAAAACACTGTACTGCTATAAACAGCTGAGTTTTTGTTATGCTTAAGTCAGCAATAATCGAGTCAGACACTACTGACCCACTAAGCTTAACCTCAGGGTCAATGACCATGAAGGGTACAGGGTACATGTGTCTGGTGTTTATGGCTTGTTTGCTGTGTCAGCCTGACCATGATGATTAATCGTAAATAACGATATTATACACTTCATTCACTATACACTATAAATGTCACTGTATAACTGTAAATCACACGTGAATATTACTTACACATATATAAATTTCACTGTTAATATATATTTGAAAGCTTACACTTTATATATAAGTTCCTTTAATATAACAGGTAGATCTATAAGAAACAAACTTTAACACAATCTTGTCTCTTAATTTCTGTCTATAAACATTATAAACACTGTGTATATATATACACTCAGACAAACAACATCACTTGGGTTGCTGTTGTCTTAATCAGCGATTTCTCCAGATTGGAGCAGTGGGTGCAGGATGTGGGTGAGTCACCCAGCTCCCGTTTTCTTTGGGTGTCCGCTGGGTGAGCGCCCGTTTTCTTTTGGGTGAACGCTGGGTGAGCGCCCGTTTTCTTTTGGCTGCCCATTCTCTGTGATTGAGTCTGGAGGGACTCATTTATACTGATTTATATTATAAAACACTAGTTTTACAGCTTTTTTCGAAGGACCTTGGCTCATAGGTTATTTGTACACTGTAGTACAACATATTTGGACCACAGTGTGGTCTTTATCCGGTTCGAACACGACCAAACTCTGTTGAGAATTTTGGCCTTACCTGCTGTGTTTATTATAACTATATATAATGAACACTTAGCTGATAAATGACAGCAATTCGTCTACACAGCCGCCCCTGCAGACGAGGTCCAGAAGCTGTCGAAACCATCACAACAGTGGGCTGTCAAGAGATACAATTTGTAAGTATAAATTACCCCTAGGGGGTGTTATGTCAGCATATTTCATTCGATGATGGCTGACGAAATACCTACTTGTTTGGACTCAAAAGTCCACACCTTACTGCCGATTATAGGTTGATTACAAACTCCTTGTGACTCAAGAATTGCGCAATCCCCCGATCTACAAGAAATTCGTAACATACCTTGCTCTTTGTAACGTGAGCTATGGTGTTCTCAACACCTTCGACAGGTATCGGTGACTTGATAGAAGCTGAAGTGTCCTTGGATGTCCACGTCTTCCATTGTCTAGGAAACGCACACTGGTACACTATGTTCCACAAGATTTGTCTTTATTGTTCACAATGTATCACAAGAGAAGCTGATCACACTTCTCTGAAGTGTTTGTGTTAGAGACACTTTGCTCACACTAACGCACAGATCAGTATCCTGGCGTCAGTGTCACTCTCCATAGAGTCAAAGATAGTCTGCCAGACGCTACAGCGCTCCATGCCGTCACTGCCCCCAGCACAAAAAAAAAAAACGCTGACCTAGTACCTTGCATCCTTGTCACCTCCTCGATGAAGCAAAGCAAAATGTTTGTTTCTTGCTGTCTTAATCATAGACAACAATGTACACTATCTTTACTATGGTAATAAAGTGGGAGCAGGATTTTCCTTAATTGTCCTGCTAAAGTAAGAATGTATTGTCTCTTATAAAAATACACTTTGCAACACCGCTGCAAGGAGCAGAGGTCACTTGACTACGTGGCATAACATCTGTGATCAATTACTCACTCTAGCAGTAAACAAGACGCTCGCCCCTTCTGAGTGGCCCCTCAGGGCTGAAAGGGCTGAAGGGGGCTGATACCCCCCTCCTGGAGAAAATTTCTCCACATGTGAAATAAGTGGTAGGTATGAGATAAGTGGTAGGTGTGAGATAAGTGGTAGGTGTGAAATAAGTGGTAGATGTGAGGTAAGTGGTGGGATGGGCCTTATAGGTGATTTTAGATGTGGATAGATGAAAGTAGATCGGGATAAATGGGTAAGTAAAGGTAGACAGGATAGAAGGGGATTGTTGATGGGATGTGGGGATGGATTGTTGGTGGGTGGTGGGGATAGATTGTTGGTGGAAGGTGGGGATAGATTGTTGGTGGGTGGTGGGGATAGATTGTTGGTGGGAGGTGGGGATAGATTGTTGGTGGGAGGTGAGGATAGATTGTTGGTGGGAGGTGGGGATAGATTGTTGGTGGGAGGTTGGATAGATTGGGAACGTGGGAATACCTGGAGAGCTGAAGGATAGACGAGAGATGTGTTGGATATGTGGTAGGTGTGAGATAAGTGGCAGGTGTGAGATAAGTGGTAGGTGTGGGCTAAGTGGTAGTTGTGGGATAAGTGGTAGGTGTGGGATAAGTGGTATTTGTGGGATAAGTGGTATGTGTGGGATATGTGGTAGGTGTGGGATGAGTGGTAAGTGTTGGGTAAGTGGAATGTGTGGGGTAAGTGGTAGGTGTTGATAAGTGATATGTGTGGGATAAGTGGTAGGTGTGGGACATGTGGTAGGTGTTGGGATAAGTGGTAGGTGTGGGACAAGTGGTAGGTGTGAGACAAGTGGTAGGTGTTAGGTAAGTGGTAGGTGTGGGAAAAGTGGAAGGTGTGAGATAAGTGGTAGGTGTGGGATAAGTGGTAGGTGATGGGTACGTTGTAGGTGTGGGATAAGTGGTAGGTGTGGGGTAAGTGGTAGGTGTGGGGTAAGTGGTAGGTGTGGGATAAGTGGTAGGTGTGGGATAAGTGGTAGGTGTGGGATAAGTGGTAGGTGTGGGATAAGTGGTAGGTGTGGGATAAGTGGTAGGTGTGGGGTAAGTGGTAGGTGTGGGATAAGTGGTAGGTGTGGGATAAGTGGTAGGTGTGGGATAAGTGGTAGGTGTGGGATAAGTGGTAAGACTGGGGTAAGTGGTAGCTGTGGGATAAGTGGAAGGTATGGGATAAGTGGTAAGTGTAGGGTAAGTGGTAGGTGTGGGATAAGTGGTAGGTGTGGGATAAGTGGTAGGTGTGGGATAAGTGGTATGTGTGGGATAAGTGGTAGGTGTGGGATAAGTGGTAGGTGTGGGATAAGTGGTAGGTGTGGGGTAAGTGGTAGGTGTGGGATAAGTGGTATGTGTGAGAAAAGTATTAGGTGAAGGGTAAGTGGTAGGTGAGGGATAAGTAGTAGGTGTGAAATAAGTGGTAGATGTGGGATAAGTGGTAGGTGTTATGTAAGTGGTATGTGTGGGGTAAGCGGTAGGTGTGGGATAAGTGGTAGGTGTCGGATAAGTGGAAGGTGTGGGATAAGTAGTAGGTGTGGGATAAGTGGTAGGTGCCGGATAAGTGGTAGCCGTGAGATAAGTGGTAGGTGTGGGGTAAGTGGAAGGTGTGGGTTAGTGGTAGGTGTGCGATAAGTGGTAGGTGTGGGATAAGTGATAGGTGTGGGGTAAGGTGGTAAGTGGTAGTGGTATAAGTGGTAGGTGGTAGGTGTGGGATAAGTGGTTGGTGTGGGATAAGTGATAGGTGTGGTATAAGTGGTAGGTGTAAGATAAGTGGTAGATGTGTGATAAGTGGTAGGTGTGTGATAAGTGGTAGGTGTGAGGTAAGTTGTAGGTGTGGGATAAGTGGTAGGTGTGGGATAAGTGGTAGGTGTGGGATAAACTGTAGGTGTGAAATATGTGGTAGATGTGGCATAAGTGGTAGGTGTGGGGTAAGTGGTAGGTGTGGGGTAAGTGTAAGGTTTGGGGTAAGTGGTCTGTGTGGGATAAGTGGTAGGAGCGGGGTAAGTGGTAGGTGCGGGATAAGTGGTAGGTGTGAGGTAAGTGGTAGGCGTGGGCTAAGTGGTAGGTGTGGGATAAGTAGTAGGTGTGAGGTAAGTGGTAGGTGTGGGATAAGTGGTAGGTGTGGGATAAGTGGCATGTGTGGGATAAGTGTTTGGTGTTGGGACAAGTGGTAGGTGTGGGATAAGTGGTAGGTGTGGGATAAGTGGTAGGTGTGGGATAAGTGGTAGGTGTGGGTTAAGTGGTAGGTGTGAGGTAAGTGATAGGTGTTGGGGAAGTGATTGGTGTTGGGGAAGTGGTAGGTGTGGGGTAAGTGGTAGGTGTGGGGTAAGTGGTAGGTGTGGGATAAGTGGCAGGTATAGGATAAGTGGTAGGTGTGAGATAAGTGGAAGGTGTGGGATAAGTTGTAGGCGTGATATAAGTGGTAGGTGTGGGATAAGTGGTAGGTGTGGGATAAGTGGTAGGTGTGGGATAAGTGGTAGGTGTGGGATAAGTGGTAGGTGTGGGATAAGTGGTAGGTGTGGGATAAGTGGTAGGTGTGGGATAAGTGGTAGGTGTGGGATAAGTGGTAGGTGTGAGATAAGTGGTAGGTGTGGGATAAGTGGTAGGTGTGGGATAAGTGGTAGGTGTGGGATAAGTAGTAGGTGTGAAATAAGTGGTAGGTGTGGGATAAGTGGTAGGTGTGGGGTAAGTGGTAGGTGTGGGTAAGTGGAATGTGTGGGATAAGTGGAAGGTGTGGGATAAACGGTAGGTGTGGGATAAGTGGTAGGTGTGTGGTAAGTAGTAGGTGTGAGATAAGTGGTAGGTGTGGGGTAAGTTTTAGGTGTGGGGTAAGTGGTAGGTGTGGGATAAGTGGTAGGTGTGGGATAAGTGGTAGGTGTGGGGTAAGTGGTAGGTGTGGGGTAAGTGGTAGGTGTGGGATAAGTGGTAGGTGTGAGATAAGTGGTAGGTGTGGGGTAAGTGGTAGGTGTGGGATAAGTGGTAGGTGTGGGGTAAGTGGTAGGTGTGGGATAAGTGGTAGGTGTGGGATAAGTGGTAGGTGTGGGATAAGTGGTAGGTGTGGTGGAAATAAGTGGTAGATGTGGGATAAGTGGTAGGTGTTGGGTAAGTGGTAGGTGTGGGGTAAGTGGTAGGTGTGGGATAAGTAATTGGTGTGGGGTAAGTGGTAGGTGTGGGATAAGTGGTAGGTGTGGGATAAGTGGTAGGTGTGGGATAAGTGGTAGGTGTGGGATAAGTGGTAGGTGTGGGATAAGTGGTAGGTGTGAGATAAGTGGTAGGTGTGAGATAAGTGGTAGGTGTGGGATAAGTGGTAGGTGTGGGGTAAGTGGTAGGTGTGGGATAAGTGGTAGGTGTGGGGTAAGTGGTAGGTGTGGGATAAGTGGTAGGTGTGGGATAAGTGGTAGGTGTGGGATAAGTGGTAGGTGTGGGGTAAGTGGTAGGTGTGGGATAAGTGGTAGGTGTGAGATAAGTAGTAGGTGTGGGATAAGTGGTAGGTGGGGGATAAGTGGTAGGTGTGAGATAAGTGGTAGGTGTGGGGTAAGTGGTAGTTGGGCAAGTGGTAGGTGTAGGTTAAGTTGTAGTTGGGCATGTGGTAGGTGTGAGGTAAGTGGTAGGTGTGGTATAAGTGGTAGGTAAATGGTAAGTGGTAGGTGCGGGATAAGTGGTAGGTGTGGGATAAGTGGAAGGTGTGGGATAAGTGGTAGGTGTGGGATAAGTGGTAGGTGTGGGATAAGTGGTAGGTGTGGGATAAGTGGTAGGTGTGGGATAAGTGGTAAGTGTGAGATAAGTGGTAGGTGTGGGGTAAGTGGTAGGTGTGAGATAAGTGGTAGGTGTGGGATAAGTGGTAGGTGTGGGATAAGTGGTAGGTGTGGGATAAGTGGTAGGTGTGAGATAAGTGGTAGGTGTGAGATAAGTGGTAGGTGTTGGGTAAGTGGTAGGTGTGGGATAAGTGGTAGGTGTGGGATAAGTGGTAAGTGTGAGGTAAGTGGTAGGTGTTAGATAAGTGGTAGGTGTGAGATAAGTGGTAGGTGTGAGATAAGTGGTAGGTGTGGGGTAAGTGGTAGGTGTGTGGTAATTGGTACGTGTGGGATAAGTTTTAGGTGTGGGATACGTGGTAGGTGTGAGATAAGTGGTTGGTGTGAGATAAGTGGTAAGTGTGGGATAAGTGGTAGGTGTGGGGTAAGTGGTAGGAGTGGGATAAGTGGTAGGTGTGGGGTAAGTGGTAGGTGTGGGATAGGTGTGAGATAAGTGGTTGGTGTGAGATAAGTGGTTGGTGTGAGATAAGTGGTTGGTGTGAGATAAGTGGTTGGTGTGAGATAAGTGGTTGGTGTGAGATAAGTGGTTGGTGTGAGATAAGTGGTTGGTGTGAGATAAGTGGTTGGTGTGAGATAAGTGGTAAGTGTGGGATAAGTGGTAGGTGTGGGATAAGTGGTAGGTGTGAGATAAGTGGTAGGTGTGGGATAAGTGGTAGGTGTGGGGTAAGTGGTAGGTGTGGGATAAGTGGTAGGTGTGGGATAAGTGATAGGTGTGAGATAAGTGGTAGGTGTGAGATAAGTGGTAGGTGTGAGATAAGTGGTTGGTGTGAGATAAGTGGTAGGTGTGAGATAAGTGGTAGGTGTGAGATAAGTGGTAGGTGTTGGGTAAGTGGTAGGTGTGGGATAAGTGGTTGGTGTGAGATAAGTGGTTGGTGTGAGATAAGTGGTTGGTGTGAGATAAGTGGTTGGTGTGAGATAAGTGGTAGGTGTGGGATAAGTGTTAGGTGTGGGTTAAGTGGTAGGTGTGGGATAAGTGGTAGGTGTGAGAAAAGTGGTGGGAGCGGCCTTGTAGGTGATGGTAGATGTGGATAGATGACAGAAGATCGGGATAAATGGGCAAGTAAAGATATGCAGAATAGTAGGGGATTGATGGTGGGAGGTGGGGATAGATTGTTGGTGGGAGGTGGGGATAGAATGTTGGTGGGAGGTGAGGATAGATTGTTGGTGGGAGGTCGGGATAGATTGTTGGTGGGAGGAGGGGATAGATTGTTGGTGGGAGGTGGGGATAGATTGTTGGTGGGAGGTGGGGATAGATTGTTGGTGGGAGGTGGGGATAGATTGTTGGTGGGAGGTGGGGATAGATTGTTGGTGGGAGGTGGGGATAGATTGTTGGTGGGAGGAGAGGATAGATTGGATTGTTGGTGGGAGGTGGGGATAGAATGTTGGTGGGAGGTGAGGATAGATTGTTGGTGGGAGGTGGGGATAGATTGTTGGTGGGAGGTGGGGATAGATTGTTGGTGGGAGGTGGGGATAGATTGTTGGTGGGAGGTGGGGATAGATTGTTGGTGGGAGGTGAGGATAGATTGTTGGTGGGAGGTCGGGATAGATTGTTGGTGGGAGGAGGGGATATATTGTTGGTGGGAGGATGGGATAGATTGTTTGCGGGAGGTGAGGATAGATTTTTGGTGGAAGGTGGGATAGATTGTTTGTGGAAGGTGGGATAGATTGTTTGTGGGAGGTGGGGATAGATTGTTGGTGGGAGGTGGGGATAGATTGTTGGTGGGAGGTGGGAATAGATTGTTGGTAGGAGGTGGGAATAGATTGTTGGTGGGAGGTGGGAATAGATTGTTGGTGGGAGGTGGGAATAGATTGTTGGTGGGAGGTGAGGATAGATTGTTTGCGGGAGGTGAGGATAGATTTTTGGTGGAAGGTGGGATAGATTGTTTGTGGGAGGTGGGGATAGATTGTTGGTGGAAGGTGGGATAGACTTGGTGGGAGGTGGGGATAGATTGTTGGTGGAAGGTGGGATAGATTGGGAACTTGGGAATAACTGGAGAGGTGGAGGATAGACGAGGGATGTGTGGATATGTGGTGGGAGGTGATGCACAGGTGAGAGAGGTGTGGGATAGATGGAGAGTGCTGGATAGATGTGGAGATGGAGGAAAGATAGTGAGTAGGTAGTGGGATGTTGCAGATAGATGAAGGACTTGGGGACACACGAGGGAAGTGGGGATAGTTGATGTATGATAGGGATAGATGGGTAATAGACAGAGATGGGATCGTTGATGTTCGTTGGTGGATAGAAGAGGGACAGATGCTGGGAGATGGAGATATATTTTGATAAAAGGAATAGATGGGATAGTGGGGAGAGTTTCGGAAATGGGAGACTGAAGTTGGGAGGCAGCGATAGACTAGGAAGGAGAGATAGTGGGATGTGCTGGATGTATGAGAGAGGTAAAGGATAGAAGGTGGTAGCTAGGGATAGATGGGAATGTGTAGAAGAAATAGATAGGTTGAAGATACATTGTTGAGGTGAGGGTAGATGAGACGGTGGGGATAGATGGGGAGGTAGGGAGATATGGTGGGAGGGGGCGATAGACGAGGGAGTTAGGTGACAGACGAGGGAGGTAAGGGATAGAACGTGGGAGATGGTGGATAGATGAGAAGGTGAGGATAAATGACAGGAGGATAGAGTTAGAATGAGGGGATGGGGATATGTATTGGGATAGATTGAGGTGGGGTATAGGTGGCGGGAGGTGCGTTATATGTTGTAGGAGGTGGGAGACAAAGAGACGTGGTGGAAGCTTGGGGACAGATGAAGAAGGGATGTGGTTGGATGTGGGGTATTAATGAGGAAGATGTAGGGGTGAGGGATGGCAGATGGAAGAGGTAGGTGGTTTGAAGTTAGGAAGACAGAGTGGAGGTAGAAAAGTGAGATAGTGAGCGATATAAGGCACAAGAGGAGAGTTTTTGTATGTCCTTCGTTTTCTGCAGCTTTTTCATGCTCTTGTTCTTTTCATTTTCTTCTCTGCTTCCTTGGTTGAACCAAAAGCTCCTTTTTTTTTTTTTTTTTTTTTTTTTTGAGATTTCCCACCTTTCTGGGTAAGAATTTTTTCTCTCTTCCCGGTACTTCCTGGCAAGTACTTCGCCATCTCATCCGGTGACTTTCTTTCTAGTTCCCTTTTTCACTGCACTGAATATTCTCTCATACCTTCACTGTTTCCTCTTCTGAAGTCTGGTGTTTCACATCTATCACCTGCTTCTCGACCCTCGATATTTAGTTCCACAAGAAATATGGATCCCAGGTTATAACCTATTCAGATGCGACAAATTCAACAGGCAACATGGGCTCATTAGCTTGTATGTCACAGAGCCACTCATTTACTAAGCACCTCAATTCCAGAAACAGCTTTTGAATATTGACCAATGTCTGGAAAATTTCCCAACTCCTGCCCAAAACATCTTGCTACTGGCAGATTTCAGCTTGAGATACCTATAATAGAGGAATGTAGCAAATAATGTTTTAGCAGAGATCACCCCAGGAGGCAGCTCAGATGAATATTCACACACACACGAGCTATTAAATCTCTGCACCAAATTCACTTTAAACCAGCAAATATTAGATCCTACAAGACTAGAAAATACGCTGGACCTCATCTTCAATTTCAATGACGATCTGATACGTAATATAACCGTATCAAAGACAATACACTCAGATCATAACATAATAGAGGTACAGACATGTATGTACAGGGCTCCTGACCAGCAAAATGTGAGCAGTCATGAGGGTGTCTTCATAAAATTCAACTTCAATAACAAAAACATACATTGGGAACAAGTCAACCATGTGCTAAATGAAACAAACTGGGAAGATATCCTAAACAACACGGATCCGAACATTTGCTTTGAAAAAATTAACTCTGTGACACTTGAGGTCTGCTCAAGGCACATTCCACTGTGAAAAAGAAAGAGATGTGAGCTAGAAAGAGAGAGATGCTTCCTATACAGACAAAGGCGAAGAATCACAGAGCTGCTGAGAGGGGACAATATATCTGAAATACGAAGGGAGGCATTGGTCAGTCATAGAGCAAATACCGAACTTAAGCTTTAGGAATCTCACAGAAGACAAGAATCTCAGGAAGAACTAAAAGCCATAAAGGAAACCGAAAACAAAAACAAAATACTTCTTCTCTTATGCCAAATCTAAGGGTAAAACAACATCCAGTATTAGGACCCGGCTTAGGCGGGATGGGACATACACAAATGACAGCAAAGAAATGAGTGAGATACTAAAGTCCCAGTACGACTCAGTGTTCAGCGAGTGGTTACCTAGACAATTGGTCGACAATCTAAATGAATTCTTTATGAATGAGACCCAAATTCTGGTCATCTCAAAAATCTCTGATATTATTCTAACATCACAAAATTTTGAAAAGGTAATAAATGACATGCCCATGCACTCTGCCCCAGGGCCAGACTCGTGGAACTCCGTGTTCATCAAGAACTGCAAGAAGCCCCTGTCACTTGTCTTCAGCATTCTATGAAGAGGGAGCATGGACTCAGGGGGTCATCCCACACACACTAAAAACAACAGACATAGCCCCACTCCACAAAGGTGGCGGTAAAGCAGTTGCAAAGAACAACAGACCGATAGCACTCACATCCCATATCATAAAAATGTTTGAAAAGGTTCTAAGAAGGAAGATCGCTAACTACCTAGATACCCATCAGTTACACAACCCAGGGCAACACGGGATTAGAACAGGTCGCTCCTGCTTGTCCCAGCTACTGGACCACTATGACAAGGTCCTGGATACTATACAGAGGATAAACATAATGCAGATGTAGTATACACAGACTTTGCAAAAGCCTTCGACAAGTGTGACCATGGCGTAATAGCGCACAAAATGTGTGATAAAGAAATAACAGGAAAAGTTGGCAGATGGATATATAACTTCCTAACAAATTAAACACAAAGAAACTATTATCTGTTCTCTCCAAAACTTAAATAGGCCTCTCCACCTCGGTAATAATGAGAGTACAAACAAAATCACCAAAACAACCTATGGCCTACAACATAGCCAGAATATCACTCCCATAGTTGACCAAACATCAAACACCAGCCTTGCTCCAACCACTGCTCTCCCAGGACTGCCTGCACATTCTATCCAGGTCTAATGCACGTCAGTTTTATGTTCAATCTACGTTCACTGACACTATTTTAATGGAAAATTTTATATACACATTTTATTTCGCAACAATGCAGTAACCTGCACAATACCTCTAATCAGCTTAATATTCAGTCTAGTGCATAAGTACATGAGTGAAGCTGAACTAAGTTAAGCAGACTAGTACGTTTAAGCTATAACTACAAGGCCTCTACAATCAGAAACACAGAGCCACCTTAGAGGTTGCGAGTCAAGGTACAGGAGACAGCTTAGTCAGTCGTACACGCACCACAAAGTGGGAAACATACGCAATCTCTTCCTCCCCCAAATGGGTGTTAAATTGTGACCCAGTGCATGTTATTTCACGGTATTCCCAAGGAATTAAATAACTTACTCACTCCACACACCAAAGGCGGTAATTTCCTGTTATCAGTGCAACTGAATGCATTCATGGTTATAGTATTAAGTAATTTGATGCCACATGGAGTGTCCACACCTTATTTAAAACCTACATGAACAGCCAAAAGATACACTTACACATACTTCCCTGTCCTGATACGGGGTAAGAATTCCTTTTAGGGAACATGGGATGGCAGGTGTTTGTCTAGGATTTAACTAGTGATCTGATTCGTATAATAGCTAATCAGGTCGCCAATTATGTCTAGACAGACATAGAAGTTTTCCCTAACTATCTCCATCATCCTAGGTTCTCCATGTTTCTGGATCCCTGTGGGAATCCAAGTTTTTCAGTCGGTTTCCTTACTGTTGAAATCTTCCTATGAGTTTCCCTTGCTGCATCTGCTGAAGTGTCAATCATTGTCATGGTCTTCTCTTCATTTTCCTATACATGACTCCTGATGTTTGGTGTTGGGTTGTAAATCACTGCTACCATCACTCTGGCTCCTCCAACTTTGAGTGCTCCCTGCTATATAATCAATCAGATTTTCATTTGTCTTCATATTTTCAAAAGTTTTCTAATATCTAGCTGACAAAGTCATTCTTTCCCTCCCTCCCTCCTCTTACTTTATTACCTGGTGTTACACAAATAACCCGCACGTAAAAGAGAGAAGCTTACGACGACGTTTCGGTCCGACTTGGACCATTTACAAAGTCACACTAACCAGAAGTGGAGCAGGACGGCTATATATAGGCAGGAAGAGGTGGTGGTAGTAGTAGTAGTAGTACAAGAAGGGTATATAATACCGACAAGATGAAATTAAGACACATGCGCAACACCCGGGCATCCCTATCGTAGACGTTTCGCCATCCAGCCAGCCACTGGATGGTGAAACGTCCACAACAAAGACAACCAGACGCCGCACATTTGTCTTAATTTCATCAGTAGTAGTAGTAGTAGTAGTAGTAGTAGTAGAAGAGGTGGTGGTAGTGGTAGTGGTAGAAGTGGGAAATAAGGAGGACGAGCCAGTCAAATACAAAGGAAGGGGAGCACTGCAAGAGAGCTAGAAACCCACAGAGGGAGAGCAAGCGCACAGAGGTGCGTGAAAGGGGAAGTGGTGAAATAAATGAAGAATGAACAGAAACACGAGACAGAAGAGAGAAAGACAACCCAGAGGAGAAAAAGGAAAGAGGAAATGGGAAGAGGGAGAAGAAGAAAAAGAAAAAGAAAAAGAAAAAATGAGGAGTCAGGTTAAGTCACGGGTGTTCTGAAGTTTGGAGCATTTTACAATGTAGTGGGAGAGGAAGGCATCTACAGAGACGAAGCCAGGGCTAAGGTTCATACAAGGAAAGTTGTCTTTTATGTGAGGGTTATTTGTGTATCGTTCCAGTCACGGTATTGTGCCTTTTTTTTGTTATTACCTGGTGTTCTATTGAGAATATGACATCAATTACTATTCCTGGTAATTTTGTCTCTGTGATAGCTACTATGTCTGGGTTTACCTCTGCTATCCACTCTTTAAACTCAATTTTGTTCAATAATCCATCCATATCTGTGTACCACACATGGAAAGAAGTCAGGTGTGCAGCCAGAAGGCCAGCTTGATGGAACGCTGTTTCTCGGGTAGTACCTCTCGATTCTCTGAAAATTTTCAGTGGCTCAGTGTATTCTAGTTATGTGAATCCAGTGATCCCTTGATTCAGTGTTTTCTACATGTTCCACAAGGCCTTCCCTTGCTATAATACCCATCTCTCAGTCTCCTCCTGAAGGGAATTGAATTTTCTTTTCCATTCCTCATTCAATTTGCTGTTTAGACCTCGGGTTTGGGTGTTCCTCAGATTTACCATTTTCTTGCACTAGTCGGTAAGTAGCACTACCTTTAGATGAGAGCCAGAAGAATATTTGCTTGTGTATGTACTCTCCTATATTTGGTAAATGAGGTCGAGTCCCAGCTCCTGGCACCACCTCTAAACTTGCATTTCGCCAGATTTTATTCCCTCTAAGCCTCATGGACTTTGTTATACCTGCTGTTAATTAAAGCTATGTATGGAGCATGTACTCACCTAGTTGAGGTTGCAGGGGTCGAGTCCTAGCTCCTAGTGTGTGTGTGTGTGTGTGTGTACTCACCTAGTTGTACTCACCTAGTTGAGGTTGCGGGGGTCGAGTCCGAGCTCCTGGCCCCGCCTCTTCACTGATCGCTACTAGGTCACTCTCCCTGAGCGGTGAGCTTTATCATACCTCTGCTTAAAGCTATGTATGGATCCTGCCTCCACTACATCGCTTCCCAAACTATTCCACTTACTGACTACTCTGTGGCTGAAGAAATACTTCCTAACATCCCTGTGATTCATCTGTGTCTTCAGCTTCCAACTGTGTCCCCTTGTTACTGTGTCCAATCTCTGGAACATCCTGTCTTTGTCCACCTTGTCAATTCCTCTCAGTATTTTGTATGTCGTTATCATGTCCCCCCTATCTCTCCTGTCCTCCAGTGTCGTCAGGTTGATTTCCCTTAACCTCTCCTCGTAGGACATACCTCTTAGCTCTGGGACTAGTCTTGTTGCATACCTCTGCACTTTCTCTAGTTTCTTCACGTGCTTGGCTAGGTGTGGGTTCCAAACTGGTGCCGCATACTCCAATATGGGCCTAACATACACGGTGTACAGGGTCCTGAATGATTCCTTATTAAGATGTCGGAATGCTGTTCTGAGGTTTGCTAGGCGCCCATATGCTGCAGCAGTTATTTGGTTGATGTGCGCTTCAGGAGATGTGCCTGGTGTTATACTCACCCCAAGATCTTTTTCCTTGAGTGAGGTTTGTAGTCTCTGACCCCCTAGACTGTACTCCGTCTGCGGCCTTCTTTGCCCTTCCCCAATCTTCATGACTTTGCACTTGGTGGGATTGAACTCCAGGAGCCAATTGCTGGACCAGGTCTGCAGCCTGTCCAGATCCCTTTGTAGTTCTGCCTGGCCTTCGATCGAGTGAATTCTTCTCATCAACTTCACGTCATCTGCAAACAGGGACACCTCAGAGTCTATTCCTTCCGCCATGTCGTTCACAAATACCAGAAACAGCACTGGTCCTAGGACTGACCCCTGCGGGACCCCGCTGGTCACAGGTGCCCACTCTGACACCTCGCCACGTACCATGACTCGCTGCTGTCTTCCTGACAAGTATTCCCTGATCCATTGTAGTGCCTTCCCTGTTATCCCTGCATGGTCCTCCAGTTTTTGCACCAATCTCTTGTGTGGAACTGTGTCAAACGCCTTCTTGCAGTCCAAGAAAATGCAATCCACCCACCCCTCTCTCTCTCTTGTCTTACTGCTGTCACCATGTCATAGAACTCCAGTAGGTTTGTGACACAGGATTTCCCGTCCCTGAAACCATGTTGGCTGCTGTTGATGAGATCATTCCTTTCTAGGTGTTCCACCACTCTTCTCCTGATAATCTTCTCCATGTCAGTGACACTGGTCTGTAGTTTAATGCTTCATGTCTGTCTCCTTTTTTAAAGATTGGGACTACATTTGCTGTCTTCCATGCCTCAGGCAATCTCCCTGTTTCGATAGATGTATTGAATATTGTTGTTAGGGGTACACAAAAGCGCCTCTGCTCCCTCTCTCAATACCCATGGGGAGATGTTATCTGGCCCCATTGCCTTTGAGGTATCTAGCTCACTCAGAAGCCTCTTCACTTCTTCCTCGGTTGTGTGCACTGTGTCCAGCACTTGGTGGTGTGCCCCACCTCTCCGTCTTTCTGGAGTCCCTTCTGTCTCCTCTGTGAACACTTCTTTGAATCTCTTGTTGAGTTCTTCACATACTTCACGGTCATTTCTTGTTGTCTCTCCTCCTTCCTTCCTTAGCCTGATTACCTGGTCCTTGACTGTTGTTTTCCTCCTGATGTGGCTGTACAACAGTTTCGGGTCAGATTTGGCTTTCGCTGCTATGTCATTTTCATATTGTCTTTGGACCTCCCTTCTTATCTGTGCATATTCGTTTCTGGCTCTACGACTGTTCTCCTTATTCTCCTGGGTCCTTTGCCTTCTATATTTCTTCCATTCCCTAGCACACTTGGTTTTTGCCTCCCTGCACCTTTGGGTAAACCATGGGCTCATCCTGGCTTTTTCATTAATCCTGTTACCCTTGGGTACAAACCTCTCCTCAGCCTCCTTGCATTTTGTTGCTACATATTCCATCATCTCATTAACTGGCTTCCCTGCCAGTTCTCTGTCCCACTGAACCCCGTTCAGGTAGTTCCTCATTCCTGTGTAGTCCCCTTTCTTGTAGTTTGGCTTCATTCGTCCTGGCCTTCCTGCTTCTCCCTCCACTTGTAGCTCTACTGTGTATTCGAAGCTTAAAACCACATGGTCACTGGCCCCAAGGGGTCTTTCATATGTGATGTCCTCGATATCTGCACTACTCAAGGTGAATACTAAGTCCAGCCTTGCTGGTTCATCCTCTCCTCTCTCTCTTGTAGTGTCCCTTACGTGTTGGCACATGAAGTTTTCCAGTACCACCTCCATCATCTTAGCCCTTCATGTATCTTGGCCCCCATGTGGGTCCAAGTTCTCCCAATCGATCTCCTTGTGGTTAAAGTCACCCATGATCAGGAGCTTTGCCCTGCATGCATGAGCTCTTCTGGCCACTCTAGCCAGTGTGTCAACCATCGCTCTATTGCTCTCGTCGTACTCTTGCCTTGGCCTCCTGCTGTTCTGTGGTGGGTTATACATCACTGCTATTACCACCTTGGGACCTTCAGAGTGAAGTGTTCCCACTATGTAATCACTTTCTTCTCCGCTGTGTGTGTGTGTGTGTGTGTGTGTGTGTGTGTGTGTGTGTGTGTGTGTGTGTGTGTGTGTGTGTGTGTGTGTGTGTGTGTGTGTGTGTGTGAATTTACCTACTTGTGGTTGCATGGGTCGAATCACTGTTCCTGGTCCCGCCTTATCGCTGGTCGATACTAGGTCCACTAATATCGAACCTCTTATTAAAGCTAAATATGGATCCTGCCTCCAGTACATTACTCTCAAGATTATTCCACTACCTGAAAACTCTCTGACTGAAGAAATATTTTCTAACATCCCTCTGACTTATCTGAATTTTCATCTTCCAGTTGTGACCCCTTGTTGCTGCGTCCCATTTCTTTCGTTCCTCATCATAATTCTGATCCTTTTTGTTACCATCTCTTCTATCATACCTTCACCCAACAATCGAACACTCCATTTTTATAGTTCTTCCTTCTGACTCTTGAAGTTATCGTGTTTATTTCGATAACTTCAAGTTCATCCACGCCTTCCATCACACATTTCACCCGTCTTGCTTTTAAACTTATGACGAATGCTTTTTTTTTTTTTTTGCTTTTTTCCATTTTGGTCCTCTTGTCTCCCTCCTATTACCTCACTTTTGTGATATCTTAACAAGTGACTGTAATCAAGGCTGTATCAGAGTTTTCTCATTACCTCGCTCAACTCACAATTTCCCTGAGTATCATCATCTGCATAATAACCTAGATACATATCTTCCAGAACTTGCATATCGCTTCCAGCTTCTTCCAGCTTCCAGCCACCAAGCTAAACCTTTCCTGAGCCACAGTCTTCCCGGCGCTAAAAGCTTGCATAAGCAGGGAGGCAGAGAATTTCCACTACACCAGATTATTATCTCAGGGTTGACGCAGCATCCCCACCATCAAGAAGGATATTTTCCAGTTATGACGAGGACTCCAACGATTACAAACCTTTTTTAAGTTAATTTTGTATAATGATGAATTTGCCCACACGCAAATAAAATGAGTATTATCCTGGCCATAAAATGCAATATTAAATACTGAAGAGGCTAGGAAGAGGTGAACTGAGGCTTATTCAAATTGATTTATCGGGACTAGAAATTCCATACTATTTTACACATGAACAGCGCAAATCTGCACCGAAGAACATAAGAAAGGATGCACACTGCAGTAGGCCTGCTGGCCCTCACCGTCGAATTACTAAGCCATATTTGTTACTGTTTGAAGCTACACTGTCGGGGGTTTCGGAATTTATTGGATATGTTTTAGGATGCTGGGAATGGCTTCACCAACTTAATCACAGGACACCTACACATGCCAGTTGTTTACAGAATTTTACCGTAGTTACCGTCAAGCAAGTGCTGATAATCTGAAGCAGATCGGATGAGGCATTCTTGTGTTATGAGCGAAATAAATACGAGAAGTTGCAAAAAAAACTGGCAACCACTTAATGGTTTTAGTGATGCCTGGTCTCGGACCGGGCCGCGGGGGCGTTGACACCCGGAACTTTCTCCACGTATAATCCAGGTATGTACATCATACCTGAGTTTACTTTCACAAATGCTTCTAAATGTTCTCAAGTCCGAAAGACTGTTACACCCATCACCACCACCCATCACCACCACCCATCACCATCAATGCTACCTTGCAACCACCACCCATCACCATCAATGTTACCCTGCAACCACCACCCATCACCATCAATGCTACCTTGCAACCACCACCCATCACCATCAATGTTACCTTGCAACCACCACCCATCACCATCAATGTTACCTTGCAACCTCCACCCATCACCATCAATGTTACCTTGCAACCACCACCCATCACTATCAATGTTACCTTGCAACCACCACCCATCACCATCAATGTTACCTTGCAACCACCACCCATCACCATCAATGTTATCTTGCAACCACCACCCATCACCATCAATGTTACCTTGCAACCACCACCCATCACCATCAATGTTACCTTGCAACCTCCACCCATCACCATCAATGTTACCTTGCAACCACCACCCATCACCAATGTTACCTTGCAACCATCACCACCACCCATCACCATCAATGTTACCTTGAAACCATCACCACCACCCATCACCATCAATGTTACCTTGCAACCATCACCACCACCCATCACCATCAATGTTACCTTGCAACCATCACCACCACCCATCACCATCAATGTTACCTTGCAACCATCACCACCACCCATCACCATCAATGTTACCTTGCAACCATCACCACCACCCATCACCATCAATGTTACCTTGCAACCATCACCACCACCCATCACCATCAATGTTACCTTGAAACCATCACCACCACCCATCACCATCAATGTTACCTTGCAACCATCACCACCACCCATCACCATCAATGTTACCTTGCAACCATCACCACCACCCATCACCATCAATGTTACCTTGCAACCATCACCACCACCCATCACCATCAATGTTACCTTGCAACCATCATCACCACCGAACACCATCAATGTTACCTTGCAACCATCACCACCACCCATCACCATCAATGTTACCTTGCAACCACCACCCATCACCATCAATGCTACCTTGCAACCACCACCCATCACCATCAATGTTACCTTGCAACCACCACCCATCACCAATGTTACCTTGAAACCACCACCCATCACCATCAATGTTGCCTTGCAGCCACTACCCATAGCCATGAATGTTACCTTGCAACCACCACCCATCACCATCAATGTTACCTTGCAACCACCACCCATCACCATCATTGTTACCTTGCAACCGCCACCCATCACCATCAATGTTACCTTGCAACCACCCATCACAATCAATGTTGACTTGCAACCACCACCCATCACCATAAATGTTACCTTGCAACCACCACCCACCACCATCAATGCTACCTTGCAACCACCACCCATCACCATCAATGTTACCTTGCAACCGCCACCCATCACCATCAATGTTACCTTGCAACCACCACCCATCACCATCAATGTTACCTTGCAACCACCACCCATCGCCATGAATGTTGCCTTGCAACCACCACCCATCACCATCAATGTTACCTTGCAATCACCACCCATCACCATCATTGTTACCTTGCAACCACGACCCATCACCATCACTGTTACCTTGCAACCATCCATCACCATCAATGTTGCCTTGCAACCACCACCCATCACCATCAATGTTACCTTGCAACCACCACCCATCACCATCAATGTTACCTTGCAACCACCACCCATCACCATCAACGTTACCTTGCAACCACCATCCATCACCATCAATGTTACCTTGCAACCATCACCACCACCCATCACCATCAATGTTACCTTGCAACCATCACCACGAGCCATCACCATCAATGTTACCTTGCAACCACCACCCATCACCAATGTTACCTTGCAACCATCACCACCACCCATCATCATCAATGTTACCTTGCAACCATCACCACCACCCATCACCATCAATGGTACCTTGCTACCATCACCATTACCCATCACCATCAATGTTACCTTGCAACCATCACCAACTCCCATCACCATCAATGTTACCTTGCAACCATCACCACCACCCATCACCATCAATGTTACCTTGCAACCATCACCAACTCCCATCACTATCAATGTTACCTTGCAACCATCACCACCACCCATCGCCATCAATGTTACCTTGCAACCATCACCATCAATGTTACCTTGCAACCATCACCACCACCCATCACCATCAATATTACCTTGCTACCATCACCACCCATCACCATCAATGTTACCTTGCAACCATCACCACCACCCATCACCATCAATGTTACCTTGCAACCACCACCCATCACCATCAATGTTACCTTGCAACCACCACCTATCACCATCAATGTTACCTTGCAACCACCACCCATCACCATCAATGTTACCTTGCAACCACCACCTATCACATCAATGTTACTTTGCAACCATCACCACCACCCATCACTATCAATGTTACCTTGCAACCATCACCACCACCCATCACCAACAATGTTACCTTGCAACCACCACTCATCACCATCAATGTTACCTCGCAACCATCACCCATCACCATCAATGTTACCTTGCAACCACCACCTATCACCATCAATGTTACCTTGCAACCATCACCACCACCTATCACCATCAATGTTACCTTGCAACCATCACCACCACCTATCATCATCAATGTTATCTTGCAACCATCACCACCACCTATCACCAATGTTACCTTGCAACCATCACCACCATCATCAATGTTACCGTGCAACCATCACCACCATCATCAGTGTTACCATGTGACCATCACCACCATCATCAATGTTACCTTGCAACCATCACCATCATCATCAATGTTACCTTGCAACCATCACCACCACCTACCACCATCAATGTTACCTTGCAACCATCACCCCCACCATCAATGTTACCTTGCAACCATCACCACCACCTACCACCATCAATGTTACTTTGCAACCATCACCACCACCTACCACCATCAATGTTACCTTGCAACCATCACCACCACCCATCACCATCAATGTTACCTTGCTACCATCACCACCCATCACCATCAATGTTACCTTGCAACCATCACCACCACCCATCACCATCAATGTTACCTTGCAACCACCACCCATCACCATCAATGTTACCTTGCAACCACGACCTATCACCTTCAATGTTACCTTGCAACCACCACCCATCACCATCAATGTTACCTTGCAACCACCACCTATCACCATCAATGTTACTTTGCAACCATCACCACCACCCATCACTATCAATGTTACCTTGCAACCATCACCACCACCCATCACCAACAATGTTACCTTGCAACCACCACTCATCACCATCAATGTTACCTCGCAACCATCACCCATCACCATCAATGTTACCTTGCAACCACCACCTATCACCATCAATGTTACCTTGCAACCATCACCACCACCTATCACCATCAATGTTACCTTGCAACCATCACCACCACCTATTACCATCAATGTTATCTTGCAACCATCACCACCACCTATCACCAATGTTACCTTGCAACCATCACCACCATCATCAATGTTACCGTGCAACCATCACCACCATCATCAGTGTTACCATGTGACCATCACCACCATCATCAATGTTACCTTGCAACCATCACCATCATCATCAATGTTACCTTGCAACCATCACCACCACCTACCACCATCAATGTTACCTTGCAACCATCACCCCCACCATCAATGTTACCTTGCAACCATCACCACCACCTACCACCATCAATGTTACTTTGCAACCATCACCACCACCTACCACCATCAATGTTACCTTGCAACCATCACCACCACCCATCGCCATCAATGTTACCTTGCAACCATCACCATCAATGTTACCTTGCAACCATCACCACCACCCATCACCATCAATGTTACCTTGCTACCATCACCACCCATCACCATCAATGTTACCTTGCAACCATCACCACCACCCATCACCATCAATGTTACCTTGCAACCACCACCCATCACCATCAATGTTACCTTGCAACCACCACCTATCACCATCAATGTTACCTTGCAACCACCACCCATCACCATCAATGTTACCTTGCAACCACCACCTATCACCATCAATGTTACTTTGCAACCATCACCACCACCCATCACTATCAATGTTACCTTGCAACCATCACCACCACCCATCACCAACAATGTTACCTTGCAACCACCACTCATCACCATCAATGTTACCTTGCAACCACCACTCATCATCATCAATGTTACCTCGCAACCATCACCCATCACCATCAATGTTACCTTGCAACCACCACCTATCACCATCAATGTTACCTTGCAACCATCACCACCACCTATCACCATCAATGTTACCTTGCAACCATCACCACCACCTATCACCATCAATGTTATCTTGCAACCATCACCACCACCTATCACCAATGTTACCTTGCAACCATCACCACCATCATCAGTGTTACCGTGCAACCATCACCACCATCATCAGTGTTACCATGTGACCATCACCACCATCATCAATGTTACCTTGCAACCATCACCATCATCATCAATGTTACCTTGCAACCATCACCACCACCTACCACCATCAATGTTACCTTGCAACCATCACCCCCACCATCAATGTTACCTTGCAACCATCACCACCACCTACCACCATCAATGTTACTTTGCAACCATCACCACCACCTACCACAATCAATGTTACCTTGCAACCGTCACCACCATCATCAATGTTACCTTGCAACCATCACCACCACCTACCACCATCAATGTTACCTTAAAACCATAACCACCATCATCAATGTTGCCTTGCAACCATCACCACCGTCATCAGTGTTACCTTGCAACCATCACCACCATCATCAATGTTACCTTGCAACCATCACCACCACCTACCACCATCAATGTTACCTTGTAACCATCACCACCACCTACCACCATCAATGTTACCTTGCAACCATCACCACCACCTACCACCATCAATGTTACCTTACAACCATCACTACCACCAACCACCATCATTGTTACCTGCACCCATCACTACCACCAACCACCATCAATGTTACCTTGCAACCATCACCACCATCTACCACCATCAATGTTACCTTGCAACCATCACCACCACTTACCACCATCAATGTTACCTTGCAACCATCATCACCACTTACCACCATCAATGTTACCTTGCAACTATCACCACCACCTACCACCATCAATGTTACCTTGCAACTATCACCACCACCTACCACCATCAATGTTACCTTGCAACCATCACCACCACCTACCACCATCAATGTTACCTTGCAACCATCACCACCACCTACCCCCATCAATGTTACCTTGCAACCATCACCACCACCTACCACCATCAATGTTACCTTGCAACCATCACCACCACTTACCACCATCAATGTTACCTTGCAACCATCATCACCACCTACCACCATCAATGTTACCTTGCAACCATCACCACCACCTACCACCATCAATGTTACCTTGCAACCATCACCACCACCTACCACCATCAATGTTACCTTGCAACCATCACCACCACCTACCACCATCAATGTTACCTTGCAACTATCGCAATCATACACCAGCCTCAATAAAGTTATCTTACCCAAAATATGCTTCAGCAGTTCAAGGCGTCTCCTCAATCATTGATTCATCAATAGTGTAACATCTACATCCAACAACCTCTTCATTCATAGCATTAAGAAATACATATCGATTTATCAAGAATTCCCTAACCATCTCATCTGCAACAGATGCGCCTGCACTACCCTGCGTCTTGACACATTTGTATATTCCAACGACCTTCCTAATGGTAAGTAGTACCGTTCATCACCAGACAATTGCAGCTTGGTGAGATCTTAATGTAATGATTGTGGTGTGTGGAGCTTCCAGAGTCTGGATAGTCAACTATCACCTAATAACTTTAAATTTCCTTAATTACTTAACATCAGACGATGAGTTCCAAATAACTTAATTGCTCCTGTTATTAAGTTTTTTCAACCATTATTACAGTCTAGTTCCTCCTCCTACTCTTCATCCTCTATTTTAGGTTCATTTATTTTCTTCCTCTTTTCATGTAGTTATTTCACTGTCTACTTTATATAATTGACTCACGAAATCGTAATGACACGATTGCAAACAAACCATACCACGGGCGGGAATAGAACCCGCGGTCAGAGTCTCAAAACTCCAGACCGTCGCGTTAGCCACTGGACCAGCTAGCCACAATATATTCGTCCAACTAGGTATATTTCTACACCATAGGAAGGAAACATAAACACGTATGCAGTTTAATGTGATCCTTTATTGACAACGTTTCGCCCACACAGTGGGCTTTTTCAAGTCACACACAGATCACACAAATAGTGTGTCGGTATTTTATACCATTTATTTACACCATAGGAAGGTTAGCACAGGCACCACTGTGACCACAAATGCAAGATTTTACAGACGAATCTCCAGCTAGCGTGGCCGTGACGAACTCTAGCTCAAGTCCCCTCAAAGCCGTTAATCTGACTATAAATACTCGAGTACCTTCCACCCCAGGTAAATCTGTTTGTGACTAGAAAAAGCCCACTGTGTGGGCGAAACGTTGTCAATAAAGGATCACATTATACTGCATATGTGTTTATATTTCCATTGTATCGGTATTTTATACCATTTATTTCCACAATAATTCCTGCCATGGTTACAACAAAACTTACCTAGGTGTTATTAGTTAACACGGCCAAAGGACCACGAAAACTCAGGGCTATTAGTTATAATGCATAAGTAAAATGTGTGAAACACTGACTCCGCACTGAATCCTGCTTCGAGGAGGTTCATAAGCTCCAACACTTCAGATATCATGGTGACCAGTGTGCATACAACAGTGTACATAGTGATCAGTGTGTATACAACACAGTGTACATGGTGATCAGTGTGTATACAACAGGGTACATAGTAATCAGTGTGTATACAACACAGTGTACATAGTGATCAGTGTGTATACAACACAATGTACATAGTGATCAGTGTGTATACAACACAGTGTACATAGTGATCAGTGTGTATACAACACAATGTACATAGTGATCAGTGTGTATACAGAGAAATAACAGACAATAATAACCAGTAAACATAAGGGTAGTTTAATATTCGTGAACAATAAATATAAGTGAAACACTTATATTTCGGTCCAAGTCGGACCGAAACGTCGTCGTAAGCTTCTGTCTTTTATGTGCGGGTTATTTGTGTATCGTTCCAGTCACGGTATTGTGGCTTTTTGTTATTTATTAAATATAAGTGAAATATATTATGATAACATTTGAGTGTAATAAACATGTACTAAACATTATAATAATAAAACAGAACAAAAAGAAAGAAATAATGAAAACAGATAAACGGGAATTTCTTCAGGGTGGAAGCACGCGTGTTGTCACTTTCATGAGAACATAAGAAAGAAGGAACACTGCAGCAGGCCTACTAGCCTATGCGAGGCAGGTCCAATTCTCTCACCGGCTTAAGCCAATGCCTTAAGGTAGTCAGGTCAGGTCCCATTCACTAAGGGAGGAGCACGGCATCAGACCTAGTAGCACAAGCTAGTCAGACCATACCCCCAGCCGGGATTGAACCCGCGGTCATTGAAACTCTATGACCGCGGGTTCAATCCCGGCCGGGGGTATGGTTTGTTTGCAATCGTGTCATTACGATTTCTTGAGTCAAGCTAGTCAGGTCCAACTCACACCCACCCACACTCACTCATGTATTTATCTAACCCATTTTTAAAACTACACAACGTCATAGCTTCTATGACGGTACTCGGGAGCTTGTTCCACTCATCCACAACTCTATTACCAAACCAGTGCTTTCCTATATCCTTCCTGAATCTGAATTTTTCCAACTTAAAACCATTGCTGCGAGTCCTGTCTTGGCTAGATATTTTCAGCACGCTATTTACATTCCCTTTATTTATTCCTGCTTTCCATTTATACACCTCGATCATATCCTCCCTAATTCTACGCCTTTCTAGAGAGTGCAGATTCAGGGCCCTTAGTCTATCCTCATAGGGAAGATTTCTGATATATGGGATCACCTTTGTCATTCTCCTCTGTACGTTTTCCAGTGCATTTATATCCATTCTGTAATACAGTGACCGGAACTGAGCAGCATAGTCTAAATGAGGCCTAACTAAGGATATATAGAGTTGAAGAACAACCTGAGGACTTCAATTATTTATGCTTCTTGATATGAAGCCAAGAATTCTGTTAGCTTTATTGCGAACACTTAAGCACTGTTGTCTTGATTTCAAAACTACTGCCAACCAGAATTCCTAAATCCTTTTCGCACTCAGTAATATTAAGATCTACATTTAGAACTTTGCATTTGTCAATATTAAACTGCATCTACCACTTCTCTGACCATTGCATCAGTCTATTCAAATCATCCTGGAGTGCTCTAGTGTCCTCATTACAATGAATTGGACGGCCTATTTTAGTGTCATCAGCAAATTTGCTTATATCGCTATTTATTCCCTCATCTATGTCGTTTATGTAAATTGTGACCCCTCAAGGAAGGTTCCTTGATGTTGGTGAGGGGCTCTTGATTTAGGGAATTGGATGTGTGCTCCAGTTCCCCGAATTAAGCCTGAATGCCTTCCACATCCCTCCCCCAGGCGCTGTATAATCCTCCGGGTTTAGCGCTTCCCCTTGATTATAATAATAATATGTAAATTGTGAACAACAACGGGCCCAACACTGACCCCTGTGGAACACCGTTTGTAACGTGCCCCCATTCTGATTTCTCCCTATTCATGCAAATTCTCTGCTGCCTGTTTGTCAACCATGCTAAATGGTAGTGGGGTAATAACACGCTAATGGTTCTAAGTACATAGTCTGAACAACCATAACCCCCTTTTCAACGACTTTTTCATCAATCATTCTTTAGTTAAAGATTTTGAATCAGTATCATTGTTTATTAAATAAAATTGGTAAATTGTGATTTATGCATCCCAATAACAGGAGGAACATTACTTTCAGAAAACCTTACCAGTGGTGATAATTTAAATCCGATGACACCAGTTTTTCTTAGCTATGGCACAGTTTCTAATTCCATTTTTTAACAATTTTAATTCATCAGCAAATTTGCCTTCATGTAAACAAAACATAATGGGTCCTATCCTGTCCATAACATGAAATTCACATACGATAGGTTAACTGGAATTTATTTAACATGATTTAAGGGGAATAAGAATTTCCCACTATTTTACACATAAGCTGCTGAAATATCTACTTTCCCAATTGATTTTACTCTCCACCGTCATCATTCTAAAAGGCATCTTCCTTCGAACGTTTGAACATCCCAAACTGAGTTTTAGAAGTTATCCGAGTCATTCCAGGTTGTGAGGAAAAGGTTTAATTACATTGGTCACATGGCACGTGTACATGCCAAGAATTCCAAGAATTTGGCCTTAGTTACCGTGCACAGGTGATGAGATCTTAAGATCTCTCTTCGGGGATACCTAATCATATGGTCATTCATTGCATGCTTCAAACACATTAATGGGGAAAATCTATATGACTTTCCCCGTTAACGTTTTCAAGTATTCCTTCAACATCTGTTATTTTCTGTTGCATTATCTTCATTTATCTCTTGTGAATTTTTCTCTCACTGTAACCCACGTTTCCCTCCAACTATCTATTAACGTCTTCCTTTTTCATTATTCCTGTTTTCCATTCCCATACTTCTCATGTTTTCTGCATACACAACTTCTCATTTGTTTCTGTCCTATTATCTCTAACTCTCACTTCTTCCTCTCCCACTATGTTTCGTATTTTTTTCTTATTTCCCAAGTCCTTCAACAGCATCCGTCACTTATCAAAAAACTCAATATCGAGCATTTAAGTTTTCTCATTATTCATTCTCCATTATTTTTCTCTCATCTCCTGTCAGTTAGAGAGACCTCAGAAGTCAGTGTGAAGAAGAACATAACTTAGCACTGTGGAAGCCAAATGTATATGATGGATCGCCTATACAGTTGGTCTAAACAACAGAAGATTTTGAACATTAAAATGGTATAAAATACCGACAGGTTGTTAGGTAAGACACATATGCAACAGTTAGGCATCTTTATTTCGAAACGTTTCGCCTACACAGTAGGCTTCTTCAGTCGAGTACAGAAAAGTTGATAGAAGCAGAAGATACTTGAAGACGATGTAATCAGTCCATCACCCTTAAAGTTTTGAGGTGGTCAGTCCCTCAGTCTGGAGAAGAGCTTTGTTCCATAGTATGAAACAATATTGTTTCATACTATGGAACAAAGCTCTTCTCCAGACTGAGGGATTGACCACCTCAAAACTTTAAGGGTGATTGACTGATTACATCGTCTTCAAGTATCTTCTGCTTCTATCAACTTTTCTGTACTCGACTGAAGAAGCCTACTGTGTAGGCGAAACGTTTCGAAATAAAGATACCTAACTGTTGCATATGTGTCTTACCTAACAGAAGATTTTACAGGCTTATGCTCTGTGTGTGTAGCTCTTGCATCTTTTCTCTTTGTCTAACGAAGGTGAAAGCAAAATAACAGGAGGCATAGCAAAAACAGCAAGGGAAAAAGGAGAAAGAGAGAGAGAGAGAGAGAGAGAGAGACTGGGGGAGTATGGGTATATACCTCAGGACCCACCCATTACTACACACCTCAAACACGCTCAGAAGATTCTCTATTGCGCGAACAGAAATTGGAAGGGTGGCAAGAGAGACGAACCGTATCTTTCATTAAAGAAAGATGAGCAATAACCACCAGGACGACACAGCACTGGAATATATATGGGTATAGAGTTTACTTATTGCATCAAAAAAATCTTGCTCTCAGCACAGATGTTCGCGAAGATAAAATTGTATATGTATGAGGAAATCATTCAAGGTAGGGAGACATAAAGGGACTTCGGGAAAGAAATAGTGTGAAGGATTGAGTGCTTGGAGGAGTGGGTGAGGGATGCAGTGGGTGAGGGATGCAGTGGGTGAGGGATGCAGTGAGTAAGGGATGCAGTGAGTGAGGGATGCAGTGAGTGAGGGATGCAGTGAGTGAGGGATGCAGTGGGTGAGGGATGCAGTGGGTGAGGGATGCAGTGGGTGAGGGATGCAGTGGGTGAGGGATGCAGTGAGTAAGGGATGCAGTGAGTGAGGGATGCAGTGAGTGAGGGATGCAGTGAGTGAGGGATGCAGTGGGTGAGGGATGCAGTGGGTGAGGGATGCAGTGGGTGAGGGATGCAGTGGGTGAGGGATGCAGTGAGTAAGGGATGCAGTGAGTGAGGGATGCAGTGAGTGAGGGATGCAGTGGGTGAGGGATGCAGTGGGTGAGGGATGCAGTGGGTGAGGGATGCAGTGAGTTAGGGATGCAGTGAGTGAGGGATGCAGTGAGTGAGGGACGCAGTGAGTGAGGGATGCAGTGAGTGAGGGATGCAGTGAGTGAGGGATGCAGTGAGTGAGGGACGCAGTGAGTGAGGGATGCAGTGAGTGAGGGATGCAGTGAGTGAGGGATGCAGTGGGTGAGGGATGCAGTGGGTGAGGGATGCAGTGAGTGAGGGATGCAGTGAGTGAGGGATGCAGTGAGTGAGGGATGCAGTGAGTGAGGGATGCAGTGAGTGAGGGATGCAGTGAGTGAGGGTTGCAGTGGGTGAGGGATGCAGTGAGTGAGGGATGCAGTGAGTGAGGGATGCAGTGAGTGAGGGACGCAGTGAGTGAGGGATGCAGTGAGTGAGGGATGCAGTAGGTGAGGGATGCAGTGGGTGAGGGATGCAGTGAGTGAGGGATGCAGTGAGTGAGGGATGCAGTGAGTGAGGGATGCAGTGAGTGAGGGATGCAGTGAGTGAGGGATGCAGTGAGTGAGGGATGCAGTGAGTGAGGGATGCAGTGAGTGAGGGATGCAGTGAGTGAGGGATGCTGTGAGTGAGGGATGCAGTGGGTGAGGGATGCAGTGAGTGAGGGATGCAGTGGGTGAGGGATGAAATGGATGAGAGGGTAGGAGTGAATGGGAGATGGAGTGTGTAAGGGACAGAGTGGTTTAGGAAAAGAGTAGGTGACGGGAGCAGCGAGTAAAGGAAGTTAGGAATGGATCAGGAATGGATTGAGTTACTGAGAAAATAAATGATTTAGAAAATAAATTACAGGCATGTGAAGTGAAGAAATTGTATGATTTGAGGAGGAGTGGATGAGAGTCGAAATGGGAAAGTGAAGGATTGAGGGAGGATGGGAAAAAGAATGAGAGGTAAGAGAAAGATTATGGGGGAATGAAAAGTGAGATGAGGGAAGAAGTGAGTGGATGAGAGAAAGGGTTAGGGAAAGAATCAGTGGATAGTTGAAGGAGTAGATGGATAAGGGTAGGAGGAAGTGGGTGAAGGTAGGAATGGGTATATAAGAGCAAGCCACTCTAGGAGCAGTTATGAAGGCTTTGTTTAATGTCTTTCCTAAGAGGCCTTTATCAATAACTCTTCCGAGGTGATGAACAGAGAGTTGGATGGTTTTTAAGCAAATAAGCTACCTGTAAAGTCAAGCTAGACTTGGTATGAAGCCGCTTGTTCCCAGCAAGTGAATCCATTTTTTCAGAAGGTTGTTCTGCTGTCCTGTGATCCCGCTTCTGAACACCAAGCAACTCAGGTGACCCACATTTCAGACACTGGCTTAAGCTCTTCTCCGCAAGCTATCTGCCTAGTTATATAATTAATATATAATTCTTCAAATCCCGTGTTTATGGATTTAATATTAAGCTGGATTAGTGGATGATCAAGCCAGCAGCAGTTCCAACATGTTGGTGTAATGACCACGATAGCCTCACCTCCCAGGTTACCGAACATTAAGCTTTAAGGCTGCTTAAAAACGTCAAACTTGACGTTCAGCAACTATTGTTCATTTGACTCCCTTTAGCTCAGTTAAGTGGGCTAGTAAAGCTTAACTTGTGATATTTTTCAATTCTATATGAATTGTTATAAAACATACTTCTATCTTGCTTATGTTTCATTCTGACAACACTTGCTAATATTACCCGCGTTGTTCTGTTCACTGGAGTACGACAGTTGTTTACAGTATTGTAATTATGCATCTTTTCTCATATATGATATTAAATAATTTTGTAGTTAAGGCAGACTATGCTAATCATGTCACTGTGTTGTCTAGGTTCCTTGTTTAGGTGTTCCCACTTGGTTATTTATTCCTAGCTAATTTTTGTGTTTTTTTTATCGTTTGTGCAACTTAACTTTTTCTCTTTCCTAATATATAGTCTTCCTTGTTAGGTAAGACACATATGCAACAGTTAGGTATCTTTATTACGAAACGTTTCGCCTACACAGTAGGCTTCTTCAGTCGAGTACAGAAAAGTTGATAGAAGCAGAAGAGACTTGAAGACGATGTAATCAGTCCATCACCCTTAAAGTTTTGAGGTGGTCAGTCCCTCAGTCTGGAGAAGAGCACTGTTCCAAAGTCTGAAACAATATGAAGTTGAAGTGACAGGATGGAGCCTTATATAGCGCCAGGAGGTGAGACGTAGGTCACTAGTAGAACGCAGATGTTGGGAGGTCAGGCCCCTCTCAAATCCAGCCGTTATCACTAGTAGAGGTTGTCGAAGTTGATTTCAGGTCTGTACCAAGATACCCTTGTGTTGCAGTGTCTGACAGATTGAACATTAAAATGGTATAAAATACCGACAGGTTGTTAGGTAAGACACATATGCAACAGTTAGGTATCTTTATTACGAAACGTTTCGCCTACACAGTAGGCTTCTTCAGTCGAGTACAGAAAAGTTGATAGAAGCAGAAGAGACTTGAGGGACTGACCACCTCAAAACTTTAAGGGTGATGGACTGATTACATCGTCTTCAAGTCTCTTCTGCTTCTATCAACTTTTCTGTACTCGACTGAAGAAGCCTACTGTGTAGGCGAAACGTTTCGTAATAAAGATACCTAACTGTTGCATATGTGTCTTACCTAACAACCTGTCGGTATTTTATACCATTTTAATGTTCATAGTCTTCCTTACAGACTAGTGAAAACATTCAATACTTCTAAGGACACTAGATCTATTATTCCGGAGATAGTATTATCTGTTTCATAAGAAGTAACTTTTATTATGGAATGTATCCCATCTTAAACGTGATTGGGTGTAATTTCCCTTTTCTCTCCATTTTCATCAGCTACAGTTCTTACCTTGTGTGTTTAAGGTCAGCTTTTACTCTTCTCGTTTATTCGGTTTTCGGAAAGAAAATTTTCTTACCGTCTTTACATGTGTAACAAATCTCTTGAGACCAGAATTAAGCAACATAAATATGCAGTATCTAGTGGACAAGACTCCAGTGCTATGTACATTTATGTAAGGGATACCCGCTATTGTGTAGATTGTAATTCACAGTTCAAAGAAATACTGTGGTATCATCTCTTATCAAGGATGATGCTCAATATATTTCAAATTTGTGTTCAAGAATGAATAAACTTGACTGCTTTATAGCCCAGAATATTATCCATAATATTAAAATAGAAAATATTTTTTTCACAAGAATTCAATGCGTTCCTTGTCAGGCGAACAATTTAACTTGATGTGCTCAGGTTTTATTTTCAATTTCAATGTGGTATATTTTTCATATTTGCAATCGTGCGTTTTACTGTAATCTATTTTTCGTATTTTGCAATCATGCGTTTTATTGTGATCTATTTCTCGCATTTGCAATCATGCGTTTTATTGTAATCTATTTTTCATATTTGCAATCATGCGTTTTATTGTAATCTATTTTTCATATTTGCAATCATGCGTTTTACTGAAATCTATTTTTTCATATTTGCAACCACGCATTTTATTGTAATTTCTTCCATGTGAAGCATTAATTGTTTACTCCCTTAAATTAATTGTATTTAATTTCACCAGAGATAAAAATCATCGTACAAAACCATTTAATATCAAAATTGGCTCTAGGGTAATGTTGACGAATTTCAGTAAAATATCAGCCTTGCCGATACGACCAGAAATCTGTTAACCCACATGATGGTAATAGGACAAAGCCAACATTCGTCTCTCGACCTGCGGGGAGACAGGACGCTTCTACAGTTTATCTTGCACGCCACCTGGTGAGGAAAACATAGCATTAGCACCAAAATGGCTGACCGACTGAACCGGCGCATAAATACTGTCTGCGTTGAGCTGGTTAGAGGATCTTTAAGCAGCGCCACGATGAACGTTCTCCTGCCAAGCATTATCAGGGACGGTTACGGTTACGGCATCCCCAGTGAAGAGTTGTATGGGGTGGCACTAAATGGTATGTCAAGGGTCTTCGTGAAGTTCATGAGGGCTGACTTCTACTCTACCATAGTCGACGAATTTCAAGAAAGGAGGATGAGTATCAATTCAGCAGTGAAAGTATGCTTGCATGATGTGTCTAAGTATTTTACTTGGGTGAAGGTACGGAATGTACCTTTTGAAGCAACAGCATACAGCCTACAAGATGTGTTCAGTGGTTATGGGACTGTACACTCGGCGAGCATGGGAATGTGGAGGGACGGCCCCTACGAGGGGATGCCGGAAGGATCCTTCACACTGAAAAGGACCCTGAGGAGGCCGATACCATCATATGTTACATTGCATAGCCATAGAACTCAGGTTTTTATACACTATGCGGGGCAGAGGAAGACGTGCCATTTATGTGACTCTTATGAGCACATGGCGGCACAATGCCCAAGGAGACAGGGTCCTAGGGGTCAAGAGAAAGCTTCTGAAGACACGCAGTTAGAAGCCTTGGGCGTTGTGACGGGTGGAGTGGAAAGCCGGGGTAAGGGCCTATGGAGCGAGAAGGTCGAAAGAGCAGAGGTGGTTTTGAAGACGTGTGTTACACTACCAGTGGAAACGGGGAGGAAAGGGAATATCGCTGTCAGAAAGACCGTTAGGTACTACAGATTCAGCCCAAGAAGGGATGTTGGAGGCTGTGCTGAAGGATTTTTTGGAAGAGTCGGAGCATGGTGTGGAAGGTGACGTGAGGTTAGGTGATGTCAAGGTGATGGACGAACAGTAACGGGGTAAGGAAGACTTGAATGAGGTTCGAATGGAGAGCAATGTGGTGGTGGAGGTCCATCAAGAAGATGTGGTTGAAGAAGATATGTGTGTAGAGGGTAGCTCCCGCAAGAGATCAGCGGGGGCATCAGACATGGACGAGGTCCTCACACCAGCGCAGCGGCCTGGGAAGATGATCTGGGCAGTTGTGGTGGAAACGGCGAGACCGGGAGGAGGGGGGGGGGAATGGGAAGACCGGCGGGAAGGGACAGGGAGGAGTTGGAGGGCAGGAACGAGGGATTGATAGAGATGGACCGAGATCTATGAAAGGAGGACCAAGTAAGCCTCAGCAGCACAGGGGTAAGCCGCCATTCTAGTAAAATTCAGGTGTGTAACTTTCAATGTAAACGGTCTTAAACCCGAGGTCAAGAGGGTATGGTTAGAGTGGGTTTTGAGATTTAGTATTGATGTCTGTTTTTTGCAGGAACATAACCATAGGTTAGGATGTGAGTTGTTGTTGAAAGGTTATAGGTTGTTTACCAGTGATGCTTTGAGGTTGAAAGGAGGTGTGGCTGTGGCCTTTGCGTATCCTGGGTTGGGGGGAGGGGAAGGTGGGAGGGTTGTCAGGGTGGATGGGTTTTGGGGGGCTGGGAGGGTTTGTTTTGTAGGTGTGTACATGCCAGCAACTAGTAACGCTAGAGTGAAAGTGGATTTTGTACGCGATGTTTTGGTATATCACTTGAGAGGTTTACCTGCTATTACGGAGATTGGTGGGGATTGGAATTGCGTAATTAGGAACGGTGATGTGGTTCCGAGGGGGGCGGGTTGTGTTTTGGGGGTTCTGAGAGATGTTTTGCGAGATGTAGGAGTGGTAGATGTGGTGAGGAGTAGGGGATATGGAGTGAAGCACACGTTTATTCGTAGGGGATATGAGGTACCTGGAGTTTACCTGGAGAGAGTTCCGGGGGTCAACGCCCCCGCGGCCCGGTCTGTGACCAGGCCTCCTTAGGTCAGTGTCCCAGGATGCGACCCACACCAGTCGACTAACACCCAGGTACCCATTTTACTGATGGGGAACATAGACAACAGGTTGAAAGAAACACGTCCAATGTTTCTACTCTGGCTGGGAATCGAACCCAGGCCCTCGCCGTGTGAAGCGAGAGCGTTAACCACCAGGCCACCAGAGCCAGTTTAGATAGGATTTATGTTAGGCAGGGAATAGGTGTGGAGAGGGTGAGGACTATAGATGTGGGTTTTTCTGATCATCGCGCTGTTATAGCAGATTTGAGTGTAGATGGTATAGTGAGAGTTTATGCGGGATACTGGAAATTGAATGTGAGGCTACTTAGGGATGAGGGTGACGCTACAGGATTTGAAGATTGGTGGAAATCCTTTTGGGAGACTAGGAATATGGAGATGGATTTGCTGGATTGGTGGGAAATGAGGGCTAAAGTTGGAATTGCAGATTTTTTTAAAGTACGGGGTAAGGAGATGGCGAGGTTTAGCTATGGTCTACAAAATTATCTTGAAGGTCAGTTAAATGACTGTTATGCAGAGGAACGGGTGCGGCAGAGTGAGGACATGGAACGTTTGCGAAATAGGTTGGCGAAAATTCACAATGAAAAGTTTGAGGCAATTAGAGTTAGGGCGGGGTTGGAGGATGTTTTAAGGGGGGATAGGCCATCGGGTTTTGTACTAAGGAGGTTTAACGAATGGCAGGCGAAAACCACCTTGGCGTATATTGAGGCAGGTACGGGGGGGGGGGTTGAGGAGGGTCAAGGCCTATCCACCATGGAGAATATTAGTTTGCATGCCGATTTTTGGTTTAGGGAGAAATGGAGGAAGGTTGGCGGGGGAGTGGGTGAGGGACGTTTTGGGGATGAAGGGTTTAATAGGGTATTAAGTGAGCAGGACAGTGACAGACTCGAGAGTAGTATTAGTGTAGAGGAGGAGGAGGAGGCAGTTTTTGGGCTGTGCCAGGGTAAAACCCCAGGCATAGACGGCATACCAAATGATTTTAATAGGTCTCATTGGGGAAGTGTACGGCATTGTCTGGTGGGGATTTTGAATTGTATGTTTAGTGGGAGGATGGGAAAATCGCAAAGAACGGGTGTCACGGTTTTAGTGCCCAAAAAGAAGGAATGCCTAGTTTTGAATGATTACCATGTGATTACGTTAATGTGCTCGGATTACAAGATTTTTGCTAAGATTTTGGGCAACAGAATGAGAAATGTGTTGGGTTTAGTGTTACATAGGGGGCAGTTGGGAATTCCGGGGAGAAGGATGAGGGATGGACATGGTTTTATTAGGGATTTCCTAGAGAGTTGTACGGGAGGGGGAATACTAGGTTTAGATTGGGAGAATGCATATGATTGCGTGGACAGAGATTTCTTAGGGGTTTGCTTAGAGAGGTTGGGGTTTCGGGAGGGGTAGTGAGGTGGGTGAACACTCTGTATGCTGAGGCGGAGGTGAGGGTACAGGTTAATGGGAGGTTGGGTGAAAGTGTACCGATGGAGAGAGGTTTGAGGCAGGGCTGCCCACTGTCGCAGCTGCTCTTTGCGTGTGTGCAGAATCCTTTTTATGAGTCTGTTGAGAGGGTGATTGACAAACAGGAGATGGAGGGGGGTGCAAAGGGGGCATCACTGGGTATGTGGATGATACTACTGTTTTGCTATGGGGTAAGGAAGAGTTAAGGAGGGTGGGTAGAGTGATTCAGATTCTTGGGATGAATACGGGGATGCGGGTTAATACGGTGAAATCAAGGTTACTAGAGGTGGGTAATTGGATAGGGGGGGCTTGGGGATGGGGTTAGGATGGACAGTGGTTGACAGAATCAGGGTATGTGGGATATGGTATATGGTGAAGGTGCAGGCATGCAGAAGGGTAAATTCGGAGTCTGTCACTGGTAAGGTTTTAGGTAGACTAGGGGGTTTAAGTGCGAGGGACTTAGCTTTACATCAGAGGGTAGTGGTGGTAACTTCACTTGTCTATAGCAAGGTATGGGGGGTGGCAGAGGTTTTTTCCTTAGAGGTACAGGACATTGTGGAAATGCAGAGGAGGGTGCTAAAGTTTGTGTGGGGATTTGGGAGGGCATGGTTAAGTAAGGAGGTAGTTATGACGGATGTTCGAAGAGGGAGTTTAGGTTTGTTGCCTTGAGGACAGAGTAATGGCTATATATATATCAAGCGGAGGTATATTAGGGAAGGGGGTGTGAGGGGAGCAAACGTAGGAAGAGTTATGGAGGAGGCACGTAAATGGTGGAGTGGGAAGGAATTGAGGTTTTGTGAAGATATGTTGAGATTTTATTGACAGTGCAACAGGTGGATATCATCAAAGTGAAAAGGTTGGTGAGGGTAGTGAGAGGTCAGGGAATTATGCAAGGGGTAGCCGTGTATCTAACGTATGATTGGGGGGTTATTTGGAAAGATTTTAGTAAGCTTAGGATACCGGCTAGAGTAAGAGAATTAGTGTATCGTTTCATCATGGGGCTTCTGGCCTCCAAGGAGGTGTTACATTGCATGGGGTTTGTGGCAGAAGCTTTTTGTCAGTTTTGTGATGTTGAAACGGCGTTTCATGTGGTCTTCTTTTGTACCCCCTTGGAGGGGGTGAGATCATGGATGGGTGGGGTTATCAGATTGTTGGGGGGGTGGTCGTTTGCCACTTTTAAGGGCTTTACTACTAGATGTAAAGGGAGTGCCTAGGGATGTGGGAAGGGCTATAATGTATATCATAGTAGATTATCTGGATATCTCATGGGGAATGAGGGGATTAAGGAGTGATACGATGATTAAAGCGTTGGCGGCTAGATTCTATAGGACGAAGTGTAGGAATATGCTGGTTTATGGGGCGTCCTGGGAAAAAAGTTTCCCGGAAGGTTATAGGAACCTCACTGTGGGTTCCCTTTGTCGGGGTCCCTGAGGATAGACAAAGGGGTGGTCTCCTTATGGGGGGATGTAAAGGGGGAGTGGATTTTTTTTATTTTCCTCTGGAGTTTGTGGTGTGCAAGAGGAAGGTAGTAACAGTTTGGTATGGATGGTACGCTATGTTTCACAAGAATGTTTGTCATAGTGAGATATAAGTGTAGCTTACAAGGTTAATTTTTTTAAACCTGATGGTTATGTTCACTGTGCTAAAAAATTTCCTTGATAGCCAGGATACCGAGCCCTTAGGATCTCGTTTTTAAGTAGTCAGATTGGCAAGTTGGTTTCAACATACAAAAATTTCTGATGTACATGTCTGTTCTTTTGGGACCGGCAAAATGCAGTGGCCCTAATACTTACTACTTGTCTTGTATTATGCTTAACTTCTATTGTCTGCTGGAGGTTCTATGTATGTATAGGTCTTGGGTCTCTACCATGTTTATTATGGGATTATACCAAAACAGTGTTGTGGACAAGATTTTCGGTTAACATACGTATGTGGGTGGTTTAATTTTTGTGTAGGGTTTGGTTTTAAACCCTTTTGATGTGCCGAGGTTTTTGTTATAAAACCTTGTTTTGGGTTATTTTATTATTGTATGTTACATGCATGTTGTTCTGTTTTCTGTACCTGAATTATTGTACTTGAGGGTTTAACATATTAATAATATTAAAATACTGTTTCTCTATGGTTATTGTGCATAAGGAATCATACGTTCCTTCCGAATTCCTGTTGGTTAGGATATAATGTAACATAACTTAACCAATACTCTGTACCCTGTCATAGAGGGTATGTTCGGGTTTTGTCTTGTTTTATAGTTGTTATAGTAGCTTTGGTTAGGGTTTTTTTACTTAACTGACATGATATGTGTAGTACATATATTGTGTATTAAAGGTGGTTATGGTTTTAGTCATGTGTGAAAATTTCAACTTTAGTAACATTGTGATGTTGTACATTTGTATGATGTTTTTGTTATAATAGGTCATGACAGGTACTCACTTTATATTGTTAAACTATGTAATGTTTCATTTTGGTGTGTTTTCTTTGGGTACAATGGCTTGGCGGCAACTATTAATGACTGTTATACTTTAGTGAGGTTTGTCTCAGCGTGTATTGTTTGCTATAACAGGATATTGTTATAATACTTGTTACCTCCAGGAATAACCTGGTACTAGTAGCGTAAAAGACTGTTTTTGTATTCCTGTGCTATTATTATGTATCCTTTGTACTTATGTAAGGTTTTTAATAAAAATATAAAAAAAAAATAGGACAAAGTGAGAGAAATACATATGGTCAGTGTAAGCAGTCTCAGCTAGACCTCACTAAACTACTCTATGATATTTACGAGACTTATGACCTATAGACAGATGAGTTAGTGCTTGACCAAACTTCTAATACTACTCCTTTCTGACCATTTTGCTGTTTCTCTACTTTCTACTCTTTCTCTATTTTCTTGCACTAACCAGCTGACCGATACGACACAAGAGGGTTGTCACTGCTACATCTGAATTAGATGTCCCGCCAAAAATTTCTACTCGCCCATTTGAGCACTCTGCACATGTATGTTATTCTTGACAGAGATCTGGTTAAATATAAACACTTTGTTATGCGGAGGCGGTGGGGAGTTTTGAGGATTTTTGGGGAGGCTAAGCGAGAAGGGGAGGGGGGCGGACGACGTAGTGGGTTGGTGGGATTGGGTAGCAAAACCGGAGATACGCAAGTTCTATGTTAGCGAGGGCAAACGGATAAACCAGTTGAAATGTGGATTGACTAATTATTTTGAAGATGGGCTGAGGTATTGTCATGAGGGAGGGGGGGGTGTCTGGGATATACCCGGTGGTGGACATTGACGAGTTGAAGGAGAGGATTCCAGGTATTCAGGACAAGCGTTTTGATGTGGTGCGGGTGCAGGCGGGCGTCGAGGAGGTGTTGTGGGGAGATAGGCCTTCGGTGTGTGTGCTGCGGAGGCAGCAGCAGAGAAGAAAGGCCACCACTATGTCGCATTTGGAGGTGCATAGTTCTGTCCAGTGTTACCGGGAGGGACAGGTGATAAGAATGATGGAGGGAATGGTGCTTGCTGATAGGTAGTATGGGGGATATGGGAGTAGTAGGTGTGTGGAGGGGCTGGCATTGGAGGGGATGTGTGCGAGAAAGGCATTGGGGGGTGCGATTGGAGAGGATGAAATATGGAAGGCACTGTTGGCGATGGGAAGAGGTAAATCAACAGGTTTGGATGGCCTTCCGGGTGAATTTTATGTGCAGCATTGGGATATAATGAGGGGTTTTTTGGTGAGGTTGTTGAATGCGATGAAGGAGGGGGGATGTTGGGGAAGGTGCAGGCAACAGCATTGGTGGTGTAGGTGCCAAAAGGGGAGACGCATCGGATCCTTCGGGGACTATAGAGCCATCGTGCTGATGTGTGTGGATTATATTTGCAAAGGTGTTGGGTAATCACATGAAGTGTGTGGTAGACAGGGTGGTGTCGCCGCACCAGTACAGATTACCTGCCAGTCATTGTTGAACGGGTGTAGGGTTCTGGATGGGGGAGTAGAGGGACGTTGCTGGCCATGGATTGGAGGGGAACTCATGACACAGTGGAAAGAGAAGCTATGCATGGCATTCTCATCAGGCAGGGGTTTGGAGAGGAAATTCCAAGGTGAGTAGAAATGCACATTGGCATGAAGGTAAGGGTGCAGATTAACGATTTTGTGGGGAGGGTGAGGCGGCAATGGGGAGGGGTTTATGGAAGGGGTGTCTGCTGTCGCAGATGCTCCTTCCATGTGTGAAGGACCCCTTTTATAGGTCAGTGGAGGAACGGGTATGTGGAGGGTTGGGGGGGAAATGGGCAGAAGTGGCCTGGGTTAGTGGGTAATGTGGATAACACTACCCTCTTAGTAGATGCGCACATGAGGCTGGAATGGTTGGAGGGTGTGGTGAGGACGTTTGGAGAAGCACCTCTCGATTCTCCCACTGGGAGAATCGAGAGGTGTGGGGATGCTTAGTGGTGCAGAAGGTGGAAAGGAGTTTACAGTTTTGTGGCATCATTTATGTGGGTGATATGGTGGAGCACGAGAGGCCAGCTCGGCAAGGTTGGTGAATAAGGTGGAGAACAGGCTGATGACGTTGAGGCTGTATCAGAGGGCACTTGCAGTTAATGTATTGTGCTATAGAAAGGTGTGGTATGTGGCAAACTTATACCTGTTTATGAGGCAGGCGATTACACGCATCCTATGGAGGATGTTCCGGTTTTTATAGGGGTCGGGATGCGACTGGTTGAGGAAGGATGTGGTGATGTTACTGGTGTGTCATGGGGGTTTATGGCTCCTGGATTTGCGTAAGAGGATACTTTGCTAAACGAGTGGTGATGAGGGCGGGGGTATTCCACAAGGGAAATTTGGGGCGGGTGTATGAGATATTGCAGCAAAGCTGAGTTGCATGATTGCGAGAAATTATTTTGAGTTATGGTTATGGCTAGAGAGCCTGGTAGGTTGACTCAAGAAATCGTAATGACACGATTGCAAACAAACCATACCCCCGGCCGGGATTGAACCCGCGGTCATAGAGTCTCAAAACTCCAGCCCGTCGCGTTAGCCACTAGACCAGCTAGCCACAATAAGATTCATCCAATTAGGTATATTTCTACACCATAGGAAGGTTAGCACAGGCACCTCTGTGACCACAAATGCAAGTTTTTACAGACGAATCTCCAGCTAGCGTGGCCGTGACGAACTGTAGCTCAAGTCCCTTCACTGCCGTCAACATGACTCAAGAAATCGTAATGACACGATTGCAAACAAACCATACCCCCGGCCGGGATTGAACCCGCGGTCATAGTCTCAAAAACTCCAGCCCGTCGCGTTAGCCACTAGACCAGCTAGCCACAATAAGATTCATCCAATTAGGTATATTTCTACACCATAGGAAGGTTAGCACAGGCACCACTGTGACCACAAATGCATTTGGGTGGGGGAAAAGGATTGGGAAGTGAGGCATCGGTTTTGGCGGCGATGTTTTAGAGGACGAAGTGTAGAAATAAAGGTATTTATGGAAACCTGTGGGGTTCACGATTTCTGGAAAGTTACAGGAATCTCACTGTTGACCTTGTGAGGGGGGATGCATGGAGTTTGGGAAGGGAGTGGAGAGTGAATGGTGGGGTATGGAGTGATAGTGGGGGTGGGGCAGTGTGTTGGTGGTGGTGTGTGTTGTCCGGCGTGGGCAGCTGTGTTTTTGTAGATTAGGCTTTTTAGGTTAAGATTGTGGATTGTGAATGACTGAGTGGCACCAATAGAGTTGGTCCCATGTAACACTAAGAACCCGTCTACACATGTGTATGTAGTCTTAACATAATAGTACCAGTACATTGTTCATTTATCACACTTGTGAGGTTGTCCCAGGTGTGGATTCTCAAGTTTTGGTGTGTACAGATTTACTTGTAAATATAGTGCGGATCTTGCCAGGATAGTAATTGATGATGCCTTGTGCTAAGGATGGTACCCGCGATAAGGGCGTGGCAGCACGTTGTTGAAGGGCATGCCACAGGTACATACATTGTAGTCCATTTGGGGGGTGGGGGAGGTAGAGTCAGCAATAAGGTGTTATGACCGCATTTATTATTGCATAGCAACCTTTGTCTTCTGAGCAGCATTGCAAGTAGCAGCTGCGTATAGGAGTTAGGTTAGTGTTGGGATTGAGTCTGTATGAGTGTTCAGTGGCAGTTGTTAGTAGTTTGTGTCGTGCCACTGTGGAATGCCTGTTCATTACCTGTTTATCGTTACAATGTTACATGTATTCTGACCTCTGTATTTGTACAGGAATTTTTGAATAAAATATAAAAAAACCACTTTGAACAGTTAGACAGGCGTTATCATGGTAATGCAGAATACGTAGTAATAACGGTTGTTCCTCAATGTATCTTTGATATGACATATATATGAAAATTGAAAAGATATGAAAATAAGTTAACCGCAAAATAGTCCAAAAATCTGGAAACATTTTGATGCAAATCTCTTTCTCTTATAATATTTCTATAGTGAATTATCGTAATTTTAATATTTCATAAGCTGACTTAATCTGTAATATATTGCTCCATAATAAATAAATTTTCTGTAATTTTTGACTCATTGGTTTTCTCGGTAATTCATGATAATCACCATCAGTCATCGTTACAAATTGGACGGAGCTTTCCTGTGTACAGGAGAAGCATGAACAGTTGATCAGCTGCAGCAGTTAACCCCTGTATGGATTATAATCACGGAGGAGTGAGCCCTTAACGCAGTTATGATTTAAGTACACCCTGATCATGCGATCATGCACAGAGGCAAACGGGAGCCATGGATGGGAATTGCACCGTATGAAAAACTATAGAGTGAAATAGGCCTAAAATATCAAGTGAGGTAGGAGGACATTGGACCATCACTGATGGAACATCACCCTTGTGGACTGTAAACACCGTACATTGTTCTTTTTATAAATTACATTATGTCATCACCACTGATGATATCGTTACAATACAAAGATTTGCTCATTATTCACAACTATTTATAAATCCAACCTATCTACAGATTTAACTCTTCTGGAACGTCTGAAATATGGAGGGTTTGCATTATGCTGAGGTGCAGCCTCTCCTCTCACACTACTGTGTTCATCAGACCCTCCGGAAGGGTCTTCCTGCATCCTAACCTAATCCTCAAGTTTATTACCACTAGTATCTAATGTGGGAAACTCCTCTGACCAAAAAGGTGCCCTGATTTTATTTTATTAATACATCGGCCGTCTCCCACCAAGACAGGGTGGCCTAAAAAAGAAAAACTTTCATCACCACTCACTATATCACTGTCTTGCCAGAGGTATGCTTATACTACAGTTATAAAACTGCAACATTAACACCTCTCCTTCAGAGTACTGATGAAACACTTGTGTTGGCCATGGTGTAATCGAAATATGTGTTACTTTCCGTGACAATAATATTCATCAGGGTTGATCAAAAAAATAGTTCAAATCATTCCAGTTCACTGGCATTGTTCCCAAGGGTACAAGACGGCCGGATTCCACTTTGAGTTTCATCAGATTAATGCGGATAGGCACACTGCTGCCACTCCTGGATGCTGTCTGCTGGTGGGTACTGGATATTGACCGGTGTGTGTGGTTGTGTAGGTTGTTGTGGTGTTGAGTGTTTGCTCACAGTGCCCAGAATATCTTGCTGCTAATTTTGTCATGGTTGGGAACCAAAGCAATCACAGTACTAGAGGGAGAGAGCACAACTTTGTAGTACCCACAGTCAGTGGCCAGGCTTCAAACACCTTTTATTGTACAGCAATAAATTAATGGAACAGACTGCCTGCACATTTCAAAGCCAGTCAAAGCATAAACCGGTTCAAGAGAGCCAAAAGGTACCTAATGAATGTAGCGACAGAAAGGGAGGAGAATTTTTATTTTTTAGCTACCACACATGCAAATACAAATAACTCATTTTACCCTATTCCTAGTAATAACTCCTTTATAGCATAATAATAAGATATCTCCTTTATAATATAATAACGTGTTAAAAGGACCCCAGTAATAATAATATATTTATTACAAGTACATATATAAGGTATACAGACCTAGCTGACATCAATGACATATAGAAAGCTGCTTGTTATGCTGAGTATTTCCAGCAAATTAGGTCAGTTTTGTATCGTGGGTGTTAGTGGACTGATGCTTCCCGCATCAGTCCATTAACACCCAGGATACAACCCACACCAGTCCAGTAATACCCAGGTACCCATTTTACTGATGGGTGAACATAGACAACTGGTGTAATGAAACACGTCCAATGTTTCCACCCCTTCTCCGGGAATCGAGCCCGGACCCTCGCCGTATGAAGTGAGAGCTTCTGCCGTCACGCCACGGGGCCTGTTGGCCCCCTGGCCACTTTTGGGTTATCCTAGATTCTCTACACATATGCTGCTATGTATGATAATCTATGTAACTGTATTTGTGTATATATGAATAAATATATTTATTTATGAGTAAAGGCAGATATTTCATAGATTCTGAAGTGAAATATCTGGGAATCTCCTTGGATCAAAGCATATCAAGAGAATTGATAGGGAACTCTGTAATCAAATAAGCAAAGGCCAGACTAGTTCCTCTACAGACAGGTACAGTGTCTACCTATTGAGGCTCGCAGGACTATGTCTTGCACTTATATAATGCCATATAGATTATTCTTGCTCATAGTACTCTGCCTTAACAAAAACTGAAAGACAGTCTACCAATCACCCAGAACAAAATGGTAAGATTCATCCTGGACCTGAGTCCAAAAGAACAAGTAGGCCAGGATGAATCACAACAACTTGATGTTCTGAATGTTGAAGACAGAGTAAAACAACTGAAGTTAAATCAAGTTTATATAATTGCTAACAAGCAGAGTCCAGAATATCTTGCTGCCTTGTTATCCCTTGTACATGTACTGTAGGAACCCGCAGTAGGTGGTCAGGCTTCAAACACCTTTAATTGTACAGCAGTCAGTGAGACTGACTGCCTGCACATGTCAACACTTGTCCTAGCACGAGCCAGTTCAGAAAGAGAGCCAGAAGGTGCCTAATGAATGACGCTACAGAAAGGAAGGAAAGTGACATCTTGTATAGCTACAATACATGTATATTCGCTGCCTGAATGAGGTAGAGTGCGGTCGTGCTTTGCACCCCTCTACTGTTTTCCCAGACGAGCTACTCAGTCAACAACATGGCGCCAGGTGTGCACAGGAGAGTGAATACTGTGGGCATTGAGCTCATTAGTGGGGCTTTAACGCCTACGTCAGTTGATGTGTTATTGCCCAAAATTGTAAGAGAGACATACGGCATCAGAGACGAGGATTTGTATGGAGTGGCGCTGAACGGTGTGTATAGAATATTCGTGAAGGTGCTAACTGCTCATGTATACGAGGCGTTGGTGGATCGTTATCAAGATGTCAGCATTAACGTAACACCGGCAGTGAGGGTCAAGTTGACGGATGTATCACGAAATTATTCGTGGGTTAAGCTCCGCAACGTGCCTTTTGAGGCTGATGAAGTAGATATTCGCAATGTTTTCGAGCGTTATGGCACTGTACATCTAGCCCAACCTGGTAAATGGGTAAAAGGAGCTTACACAGGATATCCTGAGGGTTCTTTCAATCTCAAGATGACGCTAAGGCATCCTATACCCTCGTATGTATATCTCTGCCCAGCATACGCTAACAGGTAATGGTAGCGTATGCTGGGCAGAGGCGTACATGCCGACTGTGTGGCGAATATGACCATATGGTGGCAGACTGTGGCAAGCGGAATATGGCTCCTGGGCCGGCAAGGGGCGGAGCACCTGCGTATGAGAAACCGATGCCTAAGGAAGAACGGGGGCAAGGAGGAGGGCGTGGTCGTTTGTGGAGTGAAGAGGTGATGGCTCCTGTGGAATCGGAAGGAGAAGTGGTGGTCCATGAATCACCTGGCCCATCAACAGTACAGTTGTCAAGTGAGGAGGTGCGGGTGGGTGCAACAGTGCAAGCTATTGAGGAGTTGGAGACGGTGATACAGGCTATGTTACAGTCTACGGAGGTGGAGAGTCACAATGAGCAGGAACCTGAGATCAGGGCAGAAGGTGTGTGCCGGGGGGGGGGATCAGGTGGCACCTGTGATGGACAGTGCGAGTGCCATGGAAGAACATGGAGGCGGATTAAGGGTGGTAGAGGTGGAAGTTCATTGTGCTGGCTCTCAGGACTCAGATATGGAAACTGAGGGAGCTACAAGGAAAAGGGCAGCAATGTCAGATTCGGACGATGTTCTGACGCCGGCGCAAAGGCCAGGGAAAAAGACATGGGGCTATGGTACCCAGAGTGATTCTACGAGAGGGCCACAACAGAAGGGGGGGAGATGGTTGGGAAGGAGGGTGGAGTGTGTGGCAAAGGCAAAGCCCAGGGAAATGGTCTGAAAGGGAAGAGTCTTGACATGAGGTGGGGAGGGAAACCCTAAACTGGCCTCAGGTGTATAACAATAAATATTAATGGTCTGTGTAATGGTGTTAAACGTGAGTGCTTCAGGATGTTTTTGAATAGATACAAGGTTGACGTAGCTTTTGTGCAGGAGCACAATTTTAAGCTTGGTCGTGAATTAGTGGTGCCTGGGATCAGGCTTATGTGACGGTAAGTAAAGATGGATTTTGTGCTGGAGGAGCTTGTGTACTACCTACGCACGTTACCAGCTGTGGCGATTGTGGGGGGGGATTGGAATTGTGTAGTTAAGAGGGCAGACGTGGAACCCAGAGGAGTGGGATATTGTTCCTAAGTCTTGGGGGGCCTGCTTAGAGATCTTCAATTACGTGATGCTTTCGGGGGAGGTTTGTGGGGGGTGGAACATACGTTTATAAGACTGGGATATGCGGCTCGTTTGGACAGGTTATATTTATCACAGAGGGTTTCGGTAGAGTCTTTTAAAACTATTGAGATGGTGTCTTCCGATCATAGGGTGGTATTAGTAGAGGTGGGGTGGGATGCTTTAGCTCATAGGCAGGGAAGTTACTGGAAACTGAACACAATGGTTTTGGGGGATAGGAAGGGAGTGGAAGGTTTTGCAGTATTTTGGGAACAGCTCTGTGCAGACAGGACTGAGGAGGATGTGGTAGGATGGTGGGATAGTGTGGCTAAGGTAAGAATACGTCAATTTTATGTGAGGGAGGGCAAACGCATTAATTAATTGCGGTATGGTTTGTCAAATTATTTAGAATCTAGATTACGGGATTGTTACGAGGGGGGGCGGTGGCTGGGGTGTACCCAGTGGAGGATATACACATGTTGAAGGAAAGGATAAGGGATTTTCAAGAAGAACGGCTTGCGGCGGTACGGGTACAGGCGGGGTTGGACGAAGTACTCTGGGGCGACAAGCCATCGGCTTGTGTGCTGTGAGGACAGAAGGTACGACAGCGAACGACTACAATACCGGGATTGCGAGTCATTTCTTCGGTGGGAGGTTTTAGAGAGGGTCAGGTATTAAGGGAAACCACGGGGATGAGTGCATATGCAGATAGATGGTTTGAGGAATACGGGAAAAGTAGTGGGGAGGATGGAGAGGTTCTTGGGCAGGTATGTGAGTATGTGCCATGCAAACTAGGGAGGAGTGATCGGGAGGCACTGGGTGGGGTCATTGAGGAGGAGGAAATATGGAGAGCCTTATGGACATGAGGAAGGAAAAGGCACCCGGGATTGATGGTTTACCATGCGAATTTTATGTACAACACTGGGGTCTGCTTCGGGGTTTCCTGGTAGGGTTAATGAATGCCATGAAAGAAGGAGGTAAGATGGGAGAATTGCAGGCAACGGCGGTGGTGGTGTTGGTCCCAAAGGGTAAACAGCAGAGTACCCTTCGGGATTACCGAGCCATTTCGTTGCTTTGTGCTGATTATAAATTGTTCGCGAAAATTCTTGGGAATCGGCTTAAATGTGTTGTGGGGAGGGTCGTGTTTGCGTCTCAGTTTGGGTTACCTGGTAGGTCGATGGGCGAGGGCCACGGAATCATAAAGGGGTTCCTGGAGGACATGGAAAGGGTCAGAGGGGCGTTGGATTGGCAAGGGGCTTATGACAGGGTGGAAAGAAAGGCTTAGAGGAATATTCTCCTACGACAGGGGTTTGGAGAAGAAATAGTGGGGTGGGTGAGTACGTTGTACTCAAACGCGAAGGTACGGGTGCAAATCAATGGGTGTGTGGGGAGGGAGTCAACATGGAGCGGGGTCTTCGGCAGGGATGTCCATTATCACAACTATTGTTTGCATGTGTTCAGGATCCCTTTTATAGGATGGTGGAGGATCGTCTAAGGACAGGGGGGGGAGGAAGGGTGAGCAGAAGCCTTGGCCTGGTTTGGTGGGCTATGTTGATGATACAACTATTTTGGTGAGTGAGGAGACGAGGTTAGGACTTTTGGGGGAAGTTGTACGCAATTTTGGGAGAGCGACTGGGATGAAGGTGAATCTGGAGAAGTCAATGATAATGGGGCTGGGAGAGTGGGCAGAGAGATTAGAATGGGGATGCGATGTTGTGCAGCGGTGGACCAGGAGTCTGAAAATCTGTGGTGTTATATATGAGGCTGACCTCAGTGCTACCAGGGTTAACAATTCGAATAGGATGGTGGAACAGGTGCAGCATCGTTTGGGAATGCTGCGACCTCACCATTTAACCCTTAGGTAACGTGCAATTGTCATCAATGTATTACTATATAGTAAAGTCTGGTTTGTTTCGGCTGTGATGCCGTTAACAGGAACGGCGATCACGAGTATTCTTAGAATGGTGTTTAAATTTTTGTGGGGTTCAGGGTGCAACTGGTTGCGAAGGAAGGTAGTGACATTGCCGGTATGTAGGGAAGGGTTTGGTTTGTTGGACTTGAGAAAGCGTGTGAAATGTGTTTATTAAGAGGGAAGTGATGAGTGCAGGTGGATGGAGGTGGGGTCAGCTAGATAAGGTACATGCTCACCTGAGGAAATGGTATGGAGAGGCGGAAATGAAGGAATGTGAAACAGTGTTACATGCCTTAGTGTTAGCCAGGGAACCGGGAAAAGTAAAGGTGGGAACTTTGTGTAAATTGTTAGAGGGACATATAGTGGCGCCAGTTGAAGGGATCTACCCCATGTATGCTTGGGATGTAATATGGCGAAGATTTAGTAAATTAAGGATACGACCTAGGACGTGTGAGGTTATGTATCGTTTCCTGCATGGGATTTTGCGAACGGGAGCGATGCTCAGAGATAGGAGGGTTATCGAGGGTGGGGTGTGTGGCAGATGCAGTGGGGAAGACAATGCGTATCATGTTGTCTATTTTTGTGAAGGTTTGGAGTGCATCAGGGTATGGATGAATAAGGTAGTGGTGAGGGTGGGGGTCAAGGTGTGTCGGTATTGCAAGCGTTGAGTCTTGATATGAGTGGTGTGGATGAGGGTGGGGTAAGGGGTTTATCGTATGTAATCGTGGACTACATATATGTTTTGTGGGGTATGAGGGGGAAGGCGGGGGGGGATGTGCTGAGAAGGACTTTGGCGGTGACGTTTTATCGAACTTTGTGTCGCAATAGAGACATTTTTGGAAAAAGGTGGGATGAGTTTTTTTCTGAGGGTTATAGGGGACTAACAATAGGGAATTTATTGGCGTTATAAGGGGCCTTAACTGCCGGGGTGAGTAGGTTGGTAAAAAGGGGAGGGGGGTTCAGGGGTATTCAACGGGCTCACCTCCTTGGGTGTGCAGTGATGGGTGATTGGGTGTGATTGGAGGTACTCATATGGGACTAGATGAGAGGTTGTGAAAGATTAGTTTTGCTTAGTTCCCTTGATGGGGAAGGTGGAAATAGCAGTTTAAATATATCACATTTATTAATATATAACCTATAAATGTATATTGTTTGGTAGCATATTATATTCCGCTTGTACTGCTCTTGCAATTGAATAAATAATCTCCCAAACTGTTAGGTGGGCGACGTACACGTCCCGACCTTCGTAGCCCTTGAGCCTCTTCACCAGGTTCAATATTTTCCAGCGGGGTTTGACTAACTGCTGGAGCAGAATCCTCTATTTCTGTAGGGGTAGTCTCAAGGGGTTTTCCAGGAGAAAACGAAGCATCTTTCACATCTATTGGTGTATCTTGAGATTCCACAGTAATGGGGATTTCAACTGGGGCTAAATGTCTTATAGATACTGTAGTCTCTTCACCATTTTGGTAGCGAATATGGGCGTAATGTGGATTAGCTTGCAGGAGCTCTACCTCTTCCACTAAAGGATCCGTCTTGTTCATCCTACGGTGACTCTTCAGGAGAACGGGTCCAGGATGACATAACCAAGTGGGCACGGAGGCTCCCATAGAGGAATGACGTGAATAGTTGAGGAGTCTTTCATGAGGGGTTGCATTAGTAGCTGTGCACAGCAATGATCTAATAGAGTGAAGAGCATCAGGTAGGACAGTTTGCCAGTGTTCAACAGGTAGATTGCGCGACTTCAATGTCATTGTAACTGCCTTCCATATAGTACCATTGAACCGCTCCACTTGACCATTGCCTTGAGGGTTGTAGCTTGTTGTTCTGCTGCAGGCAATACCCTTGCTAGCCAAAAACTCCTGAAGTTCGTTACTCATGAACGAGGATCCCCTGTCTGAATGGACATAAGCTGGCATACCAAAAATAGAGAACAACTGTGAAAGACAACTAATAACAGTTGAAGCAGTCATATTTGCACAGGGGAATACAAACTACTATGGTAAGGAAATATCTATTCTGATTTGTGCTTGGTAGAGGTCCTTTGAAATCTATATTCAGTCTCTCGAAAGGCTGGGTGGATTTTATGAGATGAGTCTTCTCTGGCTGATGAAAGTTTGGCTTGCACTCTGCACATACTCTGCATGCTCTGATCACTTGTCGCACATCTTCCACTGAGTAGGGCATGTTCTTTGATTTGACAAAATGGTACAGGCGTGTAACTCCTGGGTGACACAAAGCCTTGTGGAGCGCTGAGAGTGATTGCAAATCATGACATGCTGCTCCACAGTGGGACCTAGAGAATGCATCAGGTGAGATGTTCTCTTGACCCGGTCGGTACAGAATATCAAAGTCATAACACGATAGTTCCATCCTCCAGCGTAATATCTTGTCATTCTTTAACCTACTTTTGTGTTCTTGTCGAACATATACATTACGGACCGTTGGTCAGTCCTTATGGTGAAATGTCTACCAGTTAAATAATGCGTCCAGTGGCGAACTGCTTCTATTATGGCCTGAGCTTCCTTTTCTACAGCAGCATAACACTTCTCTGATCCTTGAAAAGTTCTCGAAAAGAAGGCTACTGGTCGTCCTGCCTGAGATAAGACTGCAGCAATGGCAATGTCAGATGCATCCGTTTCCACTTCGAATGGTAGGGACTCATCAATGGCTTGAACTACTGAGTTTTCAATGTCCTGTTTAAGAGTATGGAAAGCGGCTTCTGCTTCCTTTGTCACAGGAAATGTGGTACCACTCAATGGGCGGACTTTACTTGAATAGTTGTAGATCCATTGTGAGTAATAAGCAAAGAGACCAAGAGTTCTTCGGAGTGACTTTTTGTCTTGAGGCATTGGAAGTTCCCGTAGAGGTCGTAGTCGTTCAGGGTCTGGGAATATTGAACCTCCTTCCACTACATAACCACGGATGCTAAGCCTTTTATTTGAAAAAGTGCACTTTTCCTCATTGTAACTGATATTTTTCTTCTTGGCGGCTTCCAAAAACTTATCAAGGTTTGCATCATGTTCCTCCTGGGTCTTGCCGCAAATGGTAACATTATCTAAATACGCATAAGTTCCCATGAGTTGCTCTTCCTGAATGAGTGAATCCATAATTCGTTGGAAGCAGGCTACCCCATTGGTGACTCCAAAAGGAACTCTGGTAAACTGATACAGGCCATCACTAGCCTGAAACGCTGTGTATGGTTTATCTTCATTCCTTATAGGGACTTGATGATAGGCACTCTGTAGATCAGTTGTGCTAAACACATAGTACTGAGCAATTTTGTTCACTGTATCATCAATTCGAGGTAGAGGGTACCCATCAAGAAGCGTAAATTTGTTGATTGTCTCAGAGTAATCGATAGCCAGTCTCCGTTTCCTATAATCATCCTTAACAACAACAACCTGTGCACGCCAAGGGGAATTACTCGGTTCTATAATACCCTCCTTCAGCAGCCTCTGAGTTTCCTTCTCAATGAACATCCGATCCTCATAAGAATAGCGGCGTGACTTAGCTGATATAGGATGGCAATCCACGGTAAGATTTGCAAAGAGCTTTGGTGGGTCTACCCTTAAAGTGCTAAGTCCACAGACAACAAGAGGAGGTAGTTCACCTCCATATGTTAAGGTGACACTATCATGCAGCTTCTGAAAGTCCTGACCAAGGATAACATCAGAGCACAGTTGTGGCAGAATAGCTAAATGTACATCTTGATAATCCTTTCCATTAACTCTGAGATTTACCTTACAAAACCCTAAGGTCTGAATAGAGAGAAATGTTGATGCCATGGAAACGGTACCTGATGAGTGATGTACAGTCAAGGAGTGGCGTTTAACTAAGTCAAGGTTGATGAAACTCTCTGAGCTGCCACTATCAATAAGACCATCTACTTCTGTTCCTTTCATGAATACTTTCACAACTGCCTTTGACAGTGAATTTGGAGTAGCTGCAGAAGTCACTGTTGCTAGAGTCGCATGATCACTGGAATGTGTGGAGGCACTAGCTCTTGTTGATGCATTAGCACGACATACTTTAGCAAAGTGACCTTTCTTGTGGCATTATGGCACATTGCTTCACGAGCAGGACACTTTGGACGTGGATTTCTTGAAAAACCACAAAAGAAACACACCGTACCTGCTGCTGCTGTCACTGAGGCAGGTTCCACAGTAACTTCATTGCAAGAGTCTTGGTCAGGAATTGCAGCACATACAACTCGAGAAGGCTGAGTGGTACTGTATACTTCAGAATTCTTCTGGGCTGAATCTAGAGCTCTTGCCTGGTCGAAGGCAGTGGCTAAGTCGAGAGTTTTATTCTCCAATAAACGCTGCCTTATTATTGGTGATTGCAGGCCACTGATAAAAGCATCCCTGATGGACTCTTCACAATATTGAGCAGCTGTCACTGCTTGGAAGTGACAGTCCTTACCTAAAATTTTCAGTGCTTGAAGGTATTCCTCTAAGAAGGATTCATCAGTCTGCTGGCGGCGAGTTGCAAGGCGATAGCGTGCAAAGATTTCATTTGTAGGTTTAATATACTGAGACTTGAGGGTTTTGATAGCATCTTCGTAGGTATTACACTCAGAAATAGCCTCATATATCTTAGGTGACACAAAATTGATGAGCAGACTTAGTTTATCTAGATCTTCTTTAGGAAGGGCTCCCAAGAAGTTTTCGAGTCTTAAACCAGTGCTTCCATTCCTGAGCAGCCGTTGATAAGCTGGGGTCACAGTCTAGCCTCTCAGGTTTCAGTAAACGCTCCATGTTGTGATGTAGTCTAGCGCAGGTTCACCACCAGGTAGCCCAGGATTCTATGTTCAATAAATTGTTGTGATAGAAACACAGGCCTTATCTCTAGGCTTTATTGAACATAGAATCTTCATAGTACTTCTGCAACAACAAAATATAATGACTAGTACATCTAATAACTGCTTCTACAGGGATGGTGATGTCTTGCATATGTCAAGAGAAAAGTTATAACTACAGGCCACATATTTAAACTCACCATGTAATCTGCATCACTAATATATTGATGTAAAAGAAGAGAATCACACACCATGTGTTGGCGCCCATGACACACACCAAACTGTTGTTGTTGTTAAGGGCCCCGAGAGGTGGTGCAGTATTATCCTGTTGCTGCTCCCCACAGGAGCAGTATCACTACAGTTTGTAGGATGTGTTGTGGGTTATGTATATGGTTGTAATATGGCCATTATCTATAGTGTTTATTTTCTGTACTCGGATTGTGTACTAGAGGTTTTGCAATGTCTTGTATGGTTTTTAATTTTATACTCTTATACATTATTGTATTTGTTCTATGTTTTAAATAAATAAATAAAAAAAACAATACATGTACCTATTACCGAGATCAGGTGCTGTCTTTAATGTTAGTGTAAACTCTGCTTACCATATTCCTTTTATTGTAACTACTTTTAACACAGTTGAGTTAATTAGCAGTTTTAACTTTGAAGGCTTAAATAGTAAGATATTACATTAAACCCAACGTAAATGAATCACTGACATTTTTGGGTTATCCTGGGTAATCTACTCCTGTCTATGCATGATAATTTATGTAATCTACACACATATTTGTGTGATCATTTTTGTAACTGTGTTTATGTGTACCTTTACCTAAATAAGCTTATTTACTTACCAACATAATAAGCGTGCAACTCTGAGGTGCTTTAAATGTAGTATATTACGCTATTATAAACATTGTCATTAATCCACCTATGACATATTTTTCAAAATTATATAAGAAACACAGTAAGTATTATATAAACTTAATAGAGACAAAAATACTAGAACAAATTGATATATCTATGAGTAAAAGAGTGTACCACAATAATAACAACATAGCGTTCTCTCTAGTGCTTTACCATCAGAGAAACTGTTCATATTACTGGGATAACTGTAGAAAAACACTCCTTTCGTATGCCTTCACTCGTAAATAAGTAAGTTTATTCAGATATACACAAATACAGTTACATAGATTATCATACATAGCAGCATGTGTGTGGAGGACCAAGGATAAACCAAAAAAGTCAAAGTGATTTATTTCCATTGGGGTCTTTTGAATACCTTATGATTATACTAAATGGAGATAATTTATTATTATACTATAAAGGAGATAATATCTTATTACACTATAAAGAAGATATACTAGGAATAAGGTAAAATGAGTTATTTATATTTACATGTGTGTTAGCTAAAAAAAATAAAAAATATCTCCTCCCTTTCTGTCCCTACATTCATTAGGTACCTTTTGGCTCTCTTCTTGAATTGGTTCATGTGGAAAATTACATTTATCTAAATGTATCATTATGTACATAACAGTAAATGAACAAAGATAATTATTATTTATCAGTTAGACAAGTAGGAATTTGGGACACCTAGGTCGCAAAAAATGTTCCCCTTCGATACCTACCACTGTCATATCCATAAGTTGCTCTAGACCTATTAATTACAAATGAAATATGCATCACCAGGAATTCTGGTAAATATATAAATTTGTGGACTGCATATTAAATTAATAAAGGATTACATATATACACATTTACATAACAGAAGGAGAATACCTTAAAATCACTCACCAATTTGACTGGAGATCAAGGTGTATCATACTCAGAAAACCTCATTCTAACTAAATTTATGAAAATAATACTGGCCAGAATTATAACACAAATCTATATAGCTTATCTGAGGTTCCTGGAGCTGTCTTGTCCAGTCGTCTGATATCTCAAGTTATGCAGGAATGCACATCCAACAATTTTGCCTCCTATTTGAGAGGTGTCAACCCAATTTTACCTCTAGAGCATGAAAATTCTTCACATCATTAACGTTTGTGTTGATTCAAACAACAATTCAAATTCAAATTCAAATTCAAAGTTTATTCTCTATAAGGATTACAATGCTGAGTTTACAGAAATTTGGTTATTGTGTGGTTTACATGTAGTAAAATAATGATTACAGAGTGTACCACTAGAACGCTTAGCATGGCTAGGCATTTCGGGCAGACTTAGTTTTATTCTTAATTGTAAAATATTACAAATTATGAGGCAAGTTGGTATTATGGCTAAGTGACTAAATATTAGTTTGCGAGTTTAGCAATGTGAATGCTTTTGTTTTGGCACAGTACATAGTTTCAGTATTGGAGTATCACAGGATTCATTATTTTAAGATTGAGATTAATATTTCTGTTTATGGTCAAATGAGTGAGTGAGTGTAAGTGTGAACCACCAGGTGGTATTCGTGTAGTTAGTTGATGGGGTGTATCAGGGAGATAAGATGTTTTCTAATGGTAGTTTTGAAGGTGATGAATGTGTCTGCAGTTCTAGAGTTCTCAGGTAGGGTATTCCAGATTTTAGGGCCTTTGACATACATTGAATTTTTGTAAAGGTTTAGTCGGACACGGGGAATGTCGTAGAGATGTTTGTGTCTGGTGTTATGCCTGTGGGTTCTGTCACAACTATCAAGAAAGCGTTTTAGGTCAAGGTTGATATTAGAGTTTAAGGCCCTGTAGATGTAGATTGCACAGTAATAAGTGTGGATGTACTGAACTGGGAGTAAGTTTAGGTCTATGAAGAGTGGGGGGGGAGTGTTGCCAGGGATGGGATTTAGTGATTATTCTTACTGCAGCTTTTTGTTGGGTTATTATTGGCTTTAGGTGTGTTGCTGCAGTTGATCCCCAAGCACAAATAGCATAGGTGAGGTATGGATAAATAAGTGAGTGGTATAGTGTGAGAAGGGCATTTTGCGGCACGTAGTATCGTATCTTGGAGAGGATCCCAACCGTTTTGGATACTTTTTTGGTTATATGCTGGATATGGGTGCTGAAATTCAGGTTGTTGTCAAGGTATAGGCCTAGGAATTTGCCCCCATTATTTCTGGTAATTAGAGTGTTGTCAATCTTAATGTTAATTTGTGCAATGGCGAGTCTCCTCTGCGCAGGCGCAGGGTTTCCCATTTTCGATAACATAATTTTTATTATATACAATATAGGCCATCTATTTACCTATAAATTACCGTATTTCTGGAAAATATACAGTATTTTCCACATTGTGGCCGGGAGGAGTTCGTTGTTAAACGACTAAAATTACTCCTTCCTTTAGGAGATGATTCCAGCCGGTTCTGGCTTGAGTGGTTGTTCTCCTAGTAGGTCTTACTATGATTTCCTCTTCCTGCATCACTTAGTGAGTGCTACCTTCGGTATCACTCGTGTTACTTTCCCTTAGATTTTCATTTACATTTGATTGAATGTCATTTAATTCTAAGGGAATCAATTTATTAATTGTGTGTAAACTTTCCTGGCAATGACACAACACTTTGACAATCCGGACAACACCTTGTGCATCTGGGTACAATGTCAATACTTTGCCCAGAAGCCACAATGTTCGATGTTGTTCAGTGCCAATTAACACAATGTCACCTGATTGAATGGTCTGTCGATTTACTGCCTCTGTCGCACTATAAAAGTGTTCACGTAGTGTAAGAAGATATTCCTTACGCCACACATTAGACCAATGATCAATAACTTTATTTAACATTTTAAATTTATTACACAACACTGCCGCATCATTGTAATCTTCTTAACTTTCTTCCGGATTGTCTCTATAGACAGGGGCAGCTTCCAATTTTCTTCCACATATTAGGTGAGAAGGTGTTAATACATCTGCATCAGGTGTATCACTCATGTATGAGAGAGGCCTATTATTTATACTATTCTCCGCCTCCACTAACACAGTATGGAATTCTTCCAAATTAAGTTTCTTCTGGTGTAGTACTTTATGGAGACACCGCTTCACTGTGCCTATAAGTCTGTCGTACAGCCCTTTCCCTGCCAAGGGGCTCTAGGAGTAATAAATTTCCAGGTACACCCTCGCTGGGTTAAGAGAGATTGAACATCGTTACTATTATTTAACTCTAACAAATGTTGAGCACCTGCTAGAAAATTTGTGGCATTATCCAAAATCATCAATCTCGGACAGGATCTCTTAGCTGCAAATTTTCGAAACAGCTGTATAAACTGTTCTGCAGACAAGTCCTGTGCCACTTCTAAATGAACTGCCCTAGTAGCAGTACAGGTGAACAAACATACATACACTTTCAGTGGAACACCATCTGAAGTACCTGTTAAAATTATTGGACCACTATAGTCTACGCCTGTTACATCAAATGGTTTCACTAACTGTACACGCTCCTTTGGCAATGGTGGAGGACCTGGGTACATATAGGATCTGGCATCCACACGGCGACATATTACACAAGATTTAATCACCCTTTTTACACTTTGCCATCCTTGTGGAATCCAGAAAGTTTCCCTAATACAATTTAAGGTATCTTGTACCCCACAATGCATTACATTTTTATGGGCATTTAGAACAAACAAATTTGTTAGATGATGAATTTTGGGCAGTAAGATAGGATGTTTAGCATAATCACCCAATTCAGCATTTTGTAACCTACCTCTGCACCTAATTACATTGTTCTCCAAATACAGCCCTAATTTCTCTATTATGGAACCTTTCATAATTTTTCTTTCCATCATCAATTTAATCTCATTTCCATAGATTTCTTCTTGTACCCTCTTTATCCAATATTCAAGAGGATGTGAAAACTTATATGAGACTTTCACCTTGTTTAGAAATATAAACACCAACTTAGTTACATTGATTAGTTTTGGTAAAGAAGAATACCTATTTATATCAATGGCTAAGGAAGGACAAACTATTGGAGCGGTGGTCACAGTAATTTCAACAGGAGCAATATATGCCTTTTGTACAGGCCAATTAGCTTTATTTACCAACCAGCTCGGTCCTTTAAACCATGATACAGCATTCACAAATTTAGCATAAGATAAACCTCGAGACAAGAAATCAGCTGGATTCTCCTCACCAGGTATATGATTAAATGTTAACATATGCTGACCCAAACTATTATACTTCTCTTGCATCTGATTAAATTCAGTGACTGTTTTGTATGTACACAATTTTACTGTTTCCATTACGAATCCATTGTAAGGATACCTCATTATCAGACCAAATTTGTGTTGCTAATATTTATCTCCTGCAACTTATTTCTTATATAATTAGCTAATTTGATACCTACATAAATGGCTGTTTATTCCAACTGAGGCAAGGTACGTGATTTAATTGGAGACACTTTAGCCTTAGACATAACAAGAGAAATAACACTATTACATTGAAGGTAAGCAACTGCTCCATATGCCAATTTTGAAGCATCACAAAAAATTTGGAGTATATTTTTCCCATTTGGATTGGCCACCTGGCATGGGAACTCCTACACTGGAATTTTTTCATAATCGCCAATTAATTCATCTGATATGTTAATGAATTCCTCAGGTAGAATTTCATCCCAAGCACATTTAAGTTTCCATGCTTCCTGAATTAATAATTCCCCTCTTATAGAAAAAGGTGACACTAAACCTAGTTGATCAAAACATTTGGAAACTTCAACAAGCAAAACTCTCTTAGTTAATTTATTGGGCATACTGTAATTATTAGGTTTTAACATTAACAAATCTCTCTCAGTATCCCAAGTTAATCCTAATACATTACTACATTTTGGCACTTCATCTCCAGGGTAATCTTTACTTATTTTGTCCTTTAATTTGGACGAATTACTATTCCATTCCCTCAGAGGCATATTTACACTTTGCATTATTTTATTAGCCTCTCCATAAGTCATTAACAATTCCTCTTCAGTTGACGTCACACCCAGGAAATTGTCCACATAAAATTGTTTTCTAATTACTTTACTCAATGGACTTCCCATACGTTTAAGGTGTGCATTTATCGTCGCTTGAAGTAGGAATGGACTGGATGTAGCACCAAATAATACGCTCCTAAAGCGAAAGGTTTTCAGAGGGCTAAGTGGGTCACTAGGATTCTCAGGCCATAAGAAGCGGGTACAATCCCAGTCAACCTCTTGTAAACCCACTCTTAGGAAAGCTTTACTTATGTCAGCCATGAAGGCATAATTCTTCATCCTGAAATTTAATAAGATATCTCCTAATTTTTCTGTCAACGACAGACATGTCATCAAACAGTCATTTAAACTAGGTACATTTTTGTTACTCCTGGCACTACAATTAAACACAATCCTCAAAGGAGTGGTCTTAGAATCCTTCTTCACTCCGTGATGAGGCAAATAGTGACCATAAATTTTGGCTTGCTCAGGAGGTACCTCTTCTATAAATTTATTAATTAACTTCTCAGCAATTATATCATTATAGGCAGTTAACAATTCTTGTGTCTTACTCAGTTCGTGGAGCTGAGCCTTTAATTGTCCATATGCCATTCTGTAATAAGTGGGCAATTCTGGATGGTTTAGTGTCCACGGAAGTCGTACCCAGTATTGTCCGATTCAAATTTTACATCTCTCAGGTATTGCTCCTGAGTATAAGAATCGTCTGGACTTTCTTCATTTACATTTATTCCAATGCTGTCTAATTCCCGCAATTTATGCACTGGCTCAACACCATCCCCTATTGAAGAATTATACTGGGGTACGATTTCATGAGTAAGACACACAGTTATGGTATTTGTAGTTTCCTCTAGTCATGAATTATTATTATGAGGAATCCTACCATACATTACATGGCCTCCTGCAGTTTTCAAAAGGGTGACTCCACATTTTTTTACCATACCCTCTACAAAGGAGGCATAATAGTCACTACCTATCAAAATATTTATTGGGCCTACAGAATCATCACTTACACCAGAAGGTGCTAAATTTACATTATGTGAAAGTCTTTCTGTAGCTTTACTTAGTCCTACTGTAGATATTTTCTCTGGAAGTCTATCTACAATTACTGCATTAACACGTTTTTTTCTCATTTCCCAACCTGACAGTTACATAAACAGTGTCATACAATTGAGCCCTTTTGACCGAGAGAAAACCAGATAATTTTAAAGTTGTTGGATCTCCTATCTGTACTTTCATACCATTAAGACATTTACGTTTTATGAAAGTACGCTGGGATCCCTGGTCCAATAATGCATTTACATTTTTTTATTTAGGCCTTTTATCATCAATTTTTACCTGTAACACAGGTATAGCTACTTCAGCAAAACCATCATTATTAACATTAGCAGCAATTTTTACGTTAGCCACTGTTGTGTCAGGATTGTCAACATTATCATTATTATCAACATTGTCATATAGACCCTTACACATGACTATATGGTGTCTTCCTTTGTGACATTGATAACAGTTGTTTAATTTGGCATGACAATCCTTTACATTGTGATTATCTAAACACCTGATACATCTGTCAAGTTCCTCCAATCTTTCAACTTTATCATTCCATGAATTGTATGCATTGCAATTCTTAGAAAAATGAGTACCCTTGCAGAAAAGACAATCTCTTTTCTTTAACTGGTTTCTTATTAACTGGGCTACTCTTAGGAGGGTGCTTATTCTTCTTACCTTGTGGAGAATCATTATTTCTGATTCCTGCTACTTGATATACACCTATGCAACTCTTTTTAGGAAATGAATTTTGATTATTACCATTGGGATAATTTTTCCCTTTGTGAAACTTGACAGATACCTCAGAGTTATTATGTGTTGTATCTTTAAAATGAGTTAGTTGGCTGGTCTGCAACTGCACAATTAATTCTTGTAGACCTAGTCTTATTTCCTCCAGTCCAAAATAACCCTTGTGATATTTGTTTGAGAACCATTCAAGTGTTTTACAGCTTAATTTATTCTGTACCATGGCACTCAATAACCAGTCTGATTCCTTCAGATTATATTTATTACTTTTAAAGTTTTGAGAGTGCTCTCCAGTTTAAACTGCTGTAAACCTTTGTAAGTGTGATCTGGAGATTGTAAATTAACAATGATATTCACTAGATCCAACCTACTTTGTTCTATATTACCATAAGTGACCTTCAACAAGTCAACTGCTTCCTTGTAAGAGTCATCTACATTGGGAAAGGCTTGTATGAGTGCTGTGTAATAAAGGCAGTTACTTTCCAATAGGTTTTGATTGGGTGTCAGATTATGGAGGTTTAGATCAGGGTCAACGTGATCAATCATCTTCTAGATTTAAATTATGGTTATTTATATCCTGAGTTGTGTGTTGAGTTCTAGTACTGATATCTGAAGTGGTGGGAAGTTTGGACAAGTATATAGCTAGAGTATTTTGGTCATATAGAGTATAGTCACTACTACACATAATGTGTTGTGCTGGAATGAACTAAAGTACAACTAGGTATAAACTAGTAATATAAAAATACAAATTAAAAATAGAACAAGACTCTCACTTGTAATTGCACTAAGGTCTAATACAATGACTTTTGTGGAGTCTATGTTTTCAGCTAGAATGAGCTATAGTACAACTAGGTTTAATCTAATAATATAAAAATACAAATTAAAAATAGCACCAGTCTCTCACTAGTAATTGCACTATGATCTAATATAATGAATTTGGTATTGACTATGTATTGAGCTACAATGAGCTATAGTACAACTGAGTTTAATCTAATAATATAAAAAAGGCACAAGACTCTCAATTGTAAGTGCACTAAGGTCTTATATAAGTTGTTTACAAGAATTGGAGTATAACTAGATTTAAATTGACAGGATAAAATACACAAGTTAAGGTAGCAAAAGAATAATAAAAAAAATGATAAAAATAAAAATGGCAATGACTTTGTTATAATATGCTAGTAAGATGGTAGACAGGATAATATAAAAGTTGTAGTTGAAAATACTAGTTTAAAAAAGTATAGAATAAAAATGGTCAATAAAAGAAGTTTACATTAAGTTTGATCAATATAGTTTAAAGCAAAATTGGGCAATAATAGGGATTTTAGAATAAAATTGGGCAATTGAGTCTTCCTTAAAGTGAGGTAGAATTATTGAGGACAAGTTATGGCTAGTTTATAATCAAATAAGATAGAACAGTGATGTGGTAAGTTGTAAAAAAGGAGATAGATTCTGTAGATATTAAACACAATTAAGACTATGAGGTAGAATGGTGGTTGAATACAACAATGACAATCAAAAGCAGTTGGGGTATTAGAATTTTAGGAGGGCACAAATTTATGACAATATAACACTAACTGTGGACTGTGGGTATTATCTGCACTTTACTCTGATTCTGTTAGTCCAGCCTCACTTAGGAATGTTTTAAGGTCATGATCTGTAGAGATGAAGTATCTCATCCCAGTGGGCTGTTTCCTAACTGCGATTTTTCCATCCCTCACAAATCACTGGTGGATTTTTTGGGTATAGCGTAATTTTGTTAGCCGATAAAGAAGGTTTTGTCTTATTTTGGTAAGGCACTCATTGATGTAAACATCAGTTTTCATAGAAATAGATGTTTTTAGTAGGTTGTTTCTTTGTAGGCTAGTTTGGAATTTTAACAGCACTATTTTTTTACCTGCTTGGTAGCCCATGAGTTTGCAATCCTTTAGGTCATCACTACGTATGTTAAGACGAAGGGGGTCCTTGATAAGCTGTATGGTGGTCTCTATGCAGGTCTCTTCGGTGACTGTGGCTGGGAGATGTTTGCTGTTAACTACAACAGCGTCAGATAGCTGCTGTTGGTGATTATGGTCTTGGAAGTTGGTTATGACATTGGCAAGTTGTTGGTTCACTCTTGATCTTTCCTCTGTAATGTTGGTAGTAAGTAGAGTGACTTGGTCTTTTAGAGTGTTGATGGTGTAAAGGGACTGGGTGTGGGTGTTGCTTTGTTGTTTCAGAGTGTCTAGTTTATGTTCAAGAGCAGTGATCTTGTTGAGGTAATCTGCATTGCTAGCTCTAGGTTCCTGCATTTCTTGAGTTAGTTTGGTGATCGTTTGGTTCTGAATCATAAAGAGTTTAGCTATTTCTGGGTCGGTGATCTTCTTGACATCAAATACTGGGAAGGAGTTATCTTGGACTGTGACGGCAGCCATGTTTGTTGTTGTCTGTCGTGTGTTGTGGTGGTGCCGGTGGGTGATGAGGGTTGTGTCCTGGCAGGCAGTACCACAAGTTTTCCTCGTGTTATTACTGCTCTCACCTTTGATGTTAGGAGTCCTTAGCTGGTTACTGGATCTTCTTTTATTGCTCTGACCCTTGTCCATTTGCTGTGGCTTTGGGTGAATAGTAGGCGATGGGTGATGGGTGAATGTTGTGGAGTATCACCTCAGTGGCAGCGGGGTAGGAAGTGGTAGTACGAGTCCTATTAGTTGGTAATTTGTGAACTTTTTGGGTGATTTCTGCAGTTGATTTATATCATTCTGGGTATCCACACATGTTAGTGTTATGTGGGTCTTGATTAGGTCATCACTGGGCTGCTGGGAACCTCAGGTAGAAGTAAAAATAGAGGACAAGGTTCCTGTTGCCGCTGCCGCTGCCACTCCAAAATGGATCTGGCATCCACACGGCGACATATTACACAAGATTTAATCACCCTTTTTACACTTTGCTGTCCTTGTGGAATCCAGAAAGTTTCCCTAATACAATTTAAGGTATCTTGTACCCCACCATGCATTAAATTTTTATGGGCATTTAGAACAATTGCGAATATATGATCTAAGGTAGTTATATAAAGCTAAAATAAAGGACAAAAAAATATATAAGGGACTACAATTAAGTAATGGTAAACAAGTTAAATGGACAGATAGTCACTATGAAATAATATTGGTTTAGGAGTAAGATCTGATTTGTAATATTAAATAAGTTGAGCAGTTTATTGCACAATAAAAAGTAAAAAAAATGAGGTAGTTGGTACTAGCTAGCAAAAGATAGTTTTGGTACTTGCAAAAAAGTAATTGGAATATACACTAATTGCACACACAATAAGTAGTGGTAAACAAAATTAAATGGACAGGTAAGAACAATGAATAATGGTAATGTCTTGGTTATAATATGATAGTAAGATGGTAGACAGGTACAAAGGATAATATAAAGGTTGGAGTTGAATATACAAACTTGAAAATTTGGCAACAAAATGTTATGGGAAGTATAAAATAATGTTTAATGTACAAAAGTAAAATTGACTGGTAGTAAATATGGTGTTTAATAAAATTTCAGTAAGTAATAATGATTACAAAAAAGTGAAAAAGTAATGTTTATTTCATTCAATATTGCACTGGTAGTTATACTTGAGGTTATATGGCAGTACAAGGTAATTAAGAGTACTCTAAGATAGTAAATGTGGTATAAAACAGGCAAAGGTAATTAGACAAGTAATGGTTATTACATGTCAAAAATGTTAAGAGTAAATTGAAATTATAGTAAAAATGATAATTATTAATTTTAGTAGGTAATATCAATTGATAGTATTTAAAAAATATGAGGTAGTAATATGGACAGAGAAAGGATCAATTCAGCTAATGTTTAAGCAAACAATAGTAAATAAGAAAATTACATAAGGTGACTTATGCTTACTAGTAAAATCACAAAATGAGGTAGTTGATTATTTAAATACTAAGAGATTGCACAATGAAATTTGAACAATAATGGAGCAAAACATACACTACACTACGTAGGCTTTTAAGTTGGACATTGTTTAGCTATTCTCTGTAAGATTAGTATCCCTGAGAAATCGTGATAGATCTTTCTCGTTCGTGATTGTGTACAGTTGACCTACATTTGTTTTCCTAACTAGAATTTTCCCATCCCGTGTGAAGCATTGGTGTATTGTGTCATTATTCTCTCGCTTAAGTTTTCTGACTCTATACAGGAGGTTCTGACGTTTTTTGGTAAGACACTCGTTTATGTATACCTCTTTCTTTACTTTAATAGATGCAATAATTAAGTCTTTTTTCCTGTCATGTGAGTGGAATCTAAGCATAACACTTTTTCTACCATGGGATCCTAGTAACCTGGCTTCTTTTATTTCAGACTCTGGTACAATAACACTTGTTTGGTCCTTTATGATCTGCAGAGTAATTTCTTTACTCTTTGTTTGGTTCATATCACTGGGAAAAAGTGGACTGTTAACTATTACTGCGTCCGATAGTTTATCTTGTTCAGTTTTATCTTCTTGGAGAGCAAAGTAGTCGCTGAACTGGTTATCTAAGTTGTTCTTCCATTCTTTTACTGCTTCATCAACCTTTGTATTAAGAGATATTATTTGTTGGGTATGGCTATCTATGACTGTCTGGATGGTCTTGCCACAGTTTGTCATTCCTGGTGTTGATAACTTTTGTTCAAGACTGAGGATTTTGTTCTCGAGTTGTGTCATCCTGGTGTCTAGTTTTGTTAGCGTCTCTCGAAGATTCATATTTTCAATAACAAAGTTGGAGATGCATGACTTTAGGGTATCTGGATCGTTGGTCATACCTGAGAGACTACTTGGTAGGTTGAATCCGGGGAAGAGAGGGGAGGATGGGCTGGTGGCAGCCATGTTTGTACAATATTAATTTGATAAGACAATTCTGGCCAAGATTTATATCAGTGTATGTGAAATTGTTAAGACAAGTGTGGCTAAAGATTATATTGTGTATAATATTAATTTTGCTATGCCAAATTCTGGCAAGGATTTGTTATTTTTTATAATATTAATTTTTACACGCCGAGTCTGGCTAAAGGTTTGTATTAATGTACATTTGAAGTTTATATTATTTTCTTACATGTAATTGCTAAGCTTAAGTAACTAGGATTTATTCAAAGGTAAGTTGTATCAGTGATGTAAGTTGTAATCAGTGTTATTAATAAAGTTGAATTTAATACATTGCATCATGGCTGAAAATGAGGAAATTTATATAGAAGACAAACATATGGAATATAGAGCAAAGAAAGCATCACTACAGGCTAGAAAGGGTCATGTAACCAAGGCATATAATAAATGTTTGGAATTAATGAATCAAGAAACTGTGAATACTGATGATTTAAAATTGTATTTAGATGCTTTAGGTAATAGATATGATTCATACAAATTATATTACAACAAATATGAAGGAGATTTGTTAGTAAACTGTATAGATGAGACTGAAGTAGATCTCATGATTAATCAGTATTATGAATTAGAAGAAAAGATTCTTGTAAAAGTCAGGCCTTGAATAAATTAAAATGTGTAAACCAGGCAGTTAATCAGTCTGCTCCAACAAATAAGATGTCTTTGCCAAAACACCCAGAATTATGTTTACCTGTATTTAATCCTGGAGAAAACTGGGAGGAGTTTTGGTCAATTATTAAAGCAGCTGTGCATGACAGGAGTGACCTAGCCTGTGTAACTAAATTATTTTACCTCAAAGGACAAGTAATAGGAGATGCTCACATACTCATACAAGCCTTTCCCAATGTAGATGACTCTTACATGGAAGCAGTCGACTTGTTGAAGGTCACTTATGGTAATATAGAACAAAGTAGGTTGGATCTAGTGAATATCTATGTTAGTTTAAAATCTCCAGAACATACTTACAAAGGTTTACAGCAGTTTAGAGTTAAAATGGAGAGCACTCTCAAAACTTTAAGTAATAAATATAATCTGAAGGAATCAGACTGGTTATTGAGTGCCATGGTACAGAATAAATTAAGCTGTAAAACACTTGAATGATTCTCAAACAAATATCACAAGGGTTATTTTGGACTGGAGAAAATAAGACTAGGTCTACAAGAATTAATTGTGCAGTTGCAGACCAGCCAACTAACTCATTTCAAAGATACAACACATAATAACTCTGAGGTATCTGTCAAGTTTCACAAAGGGAAAAATTATCCCAATTATAATAATCAAAATTCATTACCTAAAAAGAGTTGCATAGATGCATATCAAGTAGCAGGAATCAGAAATAATGATTCTCCACAAGGTAAGTAGAATAAGTACCCTCCTTAGGGTAGCCCAGTTAATAAGAAACCAGTCAAAGAAAAGAGAGATTGTCTTTTCTGCAAGGGTACTCATTTTTCTAAGAATTGCAATGCATACAATTCATGGAATGATAAAGTTGAAATCGGAGGAACTTGACAGATGTATCAGGTGTTTAGATAACCACAATGTAAAGGACTGTCATGCCAAATTAAACAACTGTTATTAATGTCACAAAGGAAGACACCATATAGTCATGTGTAAGGGACTATATGACCATGTTGATAATAATGATAATGTTGACAAACCTGACACAACAGTGGCTAATGTAAAAATTGCTGCTAATGTTAATAATGATGGTTTTGCTGAAGTAGCCTTACCTGTGTTACAGGTAAAAATTGATGATAAAAGGCATAAATCAAAAAATGTAACTGCATTATTAGACCAGGGATCCCAACATACTTTCATTAAACGTAAATGTCTTGACGGTATGAAAGTACAGATGGGAGATCCCACAACTTTAAAATTATCTGATTTTCTCTCAGATAAAAGGGCTCAAATGTATGACACTGTTTATGTAACTGTTAGGTTGGGCAATGAGAACAAATGTGTTAATGCAGTAATTGTAGATAGACTTCCACAGAAAATATCTACAGTAGGGCTTAGTAAAGCTACAGAAAGACTTTCACATAATGTAAATTTAGCACCTTCTTGTGCAAGTGATGATTCTGTAGGCCCAACAAATATTTTGATAGGCAGTGACTATTATGCCTCCTTTGTAAAGGGTATGGTAAAGAAATGTGGTGTCACCCTTTTGAAGACTGCAGGAGGCCATGTAATGTATGGTAGGATTCCTCGTAATAATAATTCATGACTAGAGGAAACTATAAATACCGTAACTATGTGTCTTACTCATGAAATCGTGCCCCAGTATAACTCTTCCATAGAGGATGGTGTTGAGCCAGTGCATAAATTTTGGGAATTAGACAGCATTGGAATAAATGTAAATGAAGAAAGTCCAGACGATTCTTTTACTCAGGAGCAATACCTGAGAGATGTAAAATTTGAATCTGGACAATTCTGGGTACGACTTCCGTGGAGACTGAACCATCCAGAATTGCCCACTAATTACAGAATGGCATATGGACAGTTAAAGGCTCAGCTCCACGAACTGAGTAAGACACCAGAATTGTTAACTGCCTATAATGATATAATTGCTGAGCAGTTAATTAATAAATTTATAGAAGAGGTACCTCCGGAACAAGTCAAAATTTATGGTCACTATTTGCCACATCACAGAGTGAAGAAGGATTCTAAGACCACTCCTTTGAGGATTGTGTTTAATTGTAGTGCCAGAAGCAACAAAAGTGTACCTAGTTTAAATGACTGTTTGATGACAGGTCCGTCGTTGATGGAAAAATTAGGAGATATCTTATTAAATTTCAGAGTGAAGCACTATGCCTTTACGGCTGACATAAGTAAAGCTTTCCTAAGAGTGGGTTTACAAAAGGTTGACTGGGATTGTACCCGCTTCTTGTGGCCTGAGAATCCTAGTGACCCACTTAGCCCTCTGAAAACCTTTCGCTTTAGGAGCGCATTATTTGGTGCTACATCCAGTCCGTTCCTACTTCAAGCAACGATAAATGCACACCTTAAGCATATGGAAAGTCCATTGAGTAAAGTAATGAGCAAACAATTTTATGTGGACAATTTCCTGGGTGTGACGTCAACTGAAGAGGAACTGTTAATGACTTATGGAGAGGCTAATAAAATAATTCAAAGAGCAAATATGCCTCTGATGGAATGGAATAGTAATTCATCCAAATCAAAGGACAAAATAAGTAAAGATTACCCTGGAGATGAAGTGCCAAAACGTAGTAATGTATTGGGTTTAACTTGGGATACTGAGAGAGATTTGTTAATGTTAAAACCTAATAATTACAGTATGCCCAATAAATTGACTGAGAGAGTTTTGCTTGCTGAAGTTTCCAAATGTTTTGATCCACTAGGTTTAGTGTGACCCCTTACTATAAGAGGGAAATTATTAATTCAGGAAGCATGGAAACTTAAATGTGCTGGGATGAAATTCTACCTGAGGAATTCATTAACAGGTGGGATGAATTAATTGGTGATTATGAAAAAATTCCAATGTTGGAGTTCCCACGCCAGGTGGCCAATCCAAATGGGAAAAATGTACTCCACATTTTTTCTGATGCTTCAAAATTGGCATATGGAGCAGTTGCTTACCTTCAATGTAATAGTGTTATTTCTCTTGTTATGTCTAAGGCTAAAGTGTCTCCAATTAAATCATGTACCTTGCCTCAGTTGGAATAAACAGCCATTTATGTAGGTGTCAAATTAGCTAATTATATAAGAAATAAGTTGCAGGAGATAAATATTAACGACACTGTAATTTGGTCTGATAATGAGGTATCCTTACAATGGATTCATAATGGAAACAGTAAAATTGTGTACGTTCAAAACAGAGTCGCTGAAATTAATCAGATGCAAGAGAAGTATAATAGTTTGGGTCAGCACATGTTAACATTTAATCATATACCTGGTGAGGAGAATCCAGCTGATTTTTTGTCTCGAGGTTTACCTTTTACTAAATTTGTAAATGCTGTATCATGGTTTAAAGGACCGAGCTGGATGGTAAATAAAGCTAATTTGCCTCTACAAAAGGCGTATATTGCTCCTGTTGAAATTACTGTGACCACAGCTCCAATAGTTTGTCCTTCCTTAGCCATTGATATAAATAGGTATTCTTCTTTATCCAAACTAATCAATGTAACTAAATTGGTGTTTAAATTTCTAAACAAGATGAATATTTCATGTAAGTTTTCACATCCTCTTGAATATTGGATAAAGAGGGTACAGGAGGAAATCTATGGAAATGAGATTAAATTGATGATGGAAAGAAAAATTGTGAAAGGTTCCCTAATAGAGAAATTGGGGCTGTATTTAGAGAACAGTGTAATTAGATGCAGAGGTAGGTTACAAAATGCTGAGTTGGATGATTATGCTAAACACCCTGTCTTACTGCCCAAAACTCATCATCTAACAAATTTAATTGTTCTAAATGCCCATAAAAATGTAATGCATGGTAGGGTACAAGATACCTTAAATTGTATTAGGGAAACTTTCTGGATTTCACAAGGACGGCAAAGTGTAAAAAGGGTGATTAAATCTTGTGTAATATGTCGCCGTGTGGATGCCAGATCCATTTTGGAGTGGCAGCGGCAGCGGCAACAGGAACCTTGTCCTCTATTTTTACTTCTACCTGAGGTTCCCAGCAGCCCAGTGATGACCTAATCAAGACCCACATAACACTAACATGTGTGGATACCCAGAATGATATAAATCAACTGCAGAAATCACCCAAAAAGTTCACAAATTACCAACTAATAGGACTCGTACTACCACTTCCTACCCCGCTGCCACTGAGGTGATACTCCACAACATTCACCCATCACCCATCGCCTACTATTCACCCAAAGCCACAGCAAATGGACAAGGGTCAGAACAATAAAAGAAGATCCAGTAACCAGCTAAGGACTCCTAACATCAAAGGTGAGAGCAGTAATAACACGAGGAAAACTTGTGGTACTGCCTGCCAGGACACAACCCTCATCACCCACCGGCACCACCACAACACATGACAGACAACAACAAACATGGCTGCCGTCACAGTCCAAGATAACTCCTTCCCAGTATTTGATGTCAAGAAGATCACCGACTCAGAAATAGCTAAACTCTTTATGATTCAGAACCAAACGATCACCAAACTAACTCAAGAAATGCAGGAACTAAAAGCTAGCAATGCAGATTACCTCAACAAGATCACTGCTCTTGAACATAAACTAGACACTGAAACAACAAAGCAACACCCACACCCAGTCCCTTTACACCATCAACACTCTAAAAGACCAAGTCACTCTACTTACTACCAACATTACAGAGGAAAGATCAAGAGTGGACCAACAACTTGTCAATGTCATAACCAACTTCCAAGACCATAATCACCAACAGCAGCTATCTGACGCTGTTGTAGTTAACAGCAAACATCTCCCAGCCACAGTCACCGAAGAGACCTGCATAGAGACCACCCTACAGCTTATCAAGGACCCCCTTCGTCTTAACATACGTAGTGATGACCTAAAGGATTGCAAACTCATGGGCTACCAAGCAGGTAAAAAACAGTGCTGTTAAAATTCCAAACTAGCTTACAAAGAAACAACCTACTAAAAACATCTATTTCTATGAAAACTGATGTTTACATCAATGAGTGCCTTACCAAAATAAGACAAAACCTTCTTTATCGGCTAACAAAATTACGCTATGCCCAAAAAATCCACCAGTGATTTGTGAGGGATGGAAAAATCGCAGTTAGGAAACAGCCCACTGGGATGAGATACTTCATCTCTACAGATCATGACCTTAAAACATTCCTAAGTGAGGCTGGACTAACAGAATCAGAGTAAAGTGCAGATAATACCCACAGTCCACAGTTAGTGTTATATTGTCATAAACTTGTGCCCTCCTAAAATTCTAATACCCCAACTACTTTTGATTGTCATTGTTGTATTCAACGACCATTCTACCTCATAGTCTTAATTGTGTTTAATATCTACAGAATCTATCTCCTTTTTTACAACTTACCACATCACTGTTCTATCTTATTTTATTATAAACTAGCCATAACTTGTCCTCAATAATTCTACCTCACTTTAAGGAAGACTCAATTGCCAAATTTTATTCTAAAATCCCTATTATTGCCCAATTTTGCTTTAAACTCTATTGATCAAACTTAATGTAAACTTCTTTTATTGACCATTTTTATTCTATACTTTTTTAAACTAGTATTTTCAACTACAACTTTTATATTATCCTGTCTACCATCTTACTAGCATATTATAACCAAGTCATTGCCATTTTTATTTTTATAATTTTTTTTTATTATTCTTTTGCTACCTTAACTTGTGTATTTTATCCTGTCAATTTAAATCTAGTTATACTCCAATTCTTGTAAACAACTTATATAAGACCTTAGTGCAATTACAATTGAGAGTCTTGTGCCTTTTTTATATTATTAGATTAAACTCAGTTGTACTATAGCTCATTCTAGCTCAAAACATAGACTCCACAAAATTTTTATATTATTAGATTAAACCTAGTTGTACTATAGCTATTCTAGCTGACCTTAGTGACCTTAGTGCAATTACAAGTGAGAGTCTTGTTCTATTTTTAATTTGTATTTTTATATTACTAGTTTATACCTAGTTGTACTTTAGTTCATTCCAGCACAACACATTATGTGTAGTAGTGACTATACTCTATATGACCAAAATACTCTAGCTATATACTTGTCCAAACTTCCCACCACTTCAGATATCAGTACTAGAACTCAACACACAACTCAGGATATAAATAACCATAATTTAAATCTAGAAGATGATTGATCACGTTGACACTGATCTAAACCTCCATATTCTGACACCCAATCAAAACCTATTGGAAAGTAACTGCCTTTGTTACACAGCATCACAAGCCAGCACTATCCTAAACAATGCTAAAAGTCTATCAGTACTTAACTACAACATCAGGTCCTTAAGCAAACACTATGATGACCTCCTGGCACTCCTTGAATCACTAAAGACACCATTCTCCTGCATTATTCTTACTGAGACCTGGCTTAAGCAGGACACAATAGATATCTACCCTCTACCAGGATACACAGCAATTCACAACTGCAGACCAAACCAAGTTGGGGGTGGTATTGCAATCTATTACTCTAACCAGTTATCTTGTATTAGCACCACTTGCTTTAGTGATGAATATGGGGAATACATTTTTGCTAATTTTACTGTAAAAAACCTTAAGACACCTATAACAATCGGTGCCATTTACCGGATACCTCACACAAACATCCCAAATTTCAGTGAGAAATTAAAGTCACTAATAACAAACAGACAAATGAATAAGCACCACCTTCTCTTAGCTGGAGACTTCAACATCAACCTTGGCTTACTAGATGATCAGCCTGTAACTGATTTCATCAACAATATGAACAACACACTTCTCATACCAACAATAACTAAACCAACCAGGCTCACTGAGACAAGTGCAACCATAATAGACCACATTTGGACCAATATACTAGCCCCCCTTAAATCAGGGATAATCACAGATAGCACTACAGACCACTACCCTACCTTCCTCCTGACAAACATTAGTAAACCACCACTTGAATACAACAAAGTCTCATTTAGACTCCATGACGAGGCCTCAATAAGGAAGTTCACAGCTGACCTAGAGACTGTTGACTGGCCTACAGAATTCTCCAAGGCCAATGGTATTGATGACTGGACAGACATTTTTCTTAACAAATTACTTAGACTATACAACAAACATTGTCCTATAAAAACGAAACAGATCACAAACAAACGGTTGGATGCCCATGTCTAACCAGCACCATTCTGAAATCCATTGACAAGAAACACCAATATGAAAAGCAATATAGACAGGGCTTAATACACAAAGATATTCTTAAACACTATTCATCAGTTCTCACCAAAGTAATAAAGAAAGCCAAACAACTATACTACTCCAGTAGATTCACAGACACTAGAGGAGATATAAAAAAGACCTGGAAAACACTCTCTCAGATTCTAGGGACCCACAAACTGAAAAAAAACAAGAATATTGTCCTAACTAAACCTAATGAAACACCACTACATCCCACTGACACAGCTAACAAGATAAACGACTTCTTCTCAACCATAGGATCTAATCTCGCCAATAAAATCCCACATACAAATGCCCATGCCGGGGACTACCTAGATGGGAATTTCCCAAATTCCTTCTATCTTGCACCAACTGAGCCCTCGGAAGTCACCGAGATTATAAAGTCACTTAAAAATAAATCAGGGAATCTGTCTCATGTCCCAACATTACTGTACAAGCGAGCGGCCCATGTCCTTTCGCATGCTATTTCATTACTTTTTAACAAGTCACTAGAAACAAGCACCTTCCCGAAACTACTCAAGATGGCAAGGGTTACACCAATTCATAAAGGTGGTGACTCTACAGACTTAAACAACTATAGGCCAATATCAAACTTACCATTGCTATCCAAAATCTTTGAGAAACTCGTGCACAGGAGACTATATTCATATATAACAGTACAAAACATACTCAACCCCTGCCAATTTGGATTCAGGAAAAATAAAAGCACTAATGATGCAATCATAAAAATGCTAGATCTTCTTTACACAGCATTGGAAAATAAGGAATATCCAATAGGAATTTTTATTGACCTAAGAAAAGCTTTTGACACAGTTGACCACGACATCCTACTCCACAAACTTGACCATTACGGTATAAGAGGCCATGCACTTGCTTATTTCAAATCTTACCTTACTAATAGGTATCAGTATGTCACCATTAAAGACACAGCATCAACAACACGGCCACTTGATACTGGAGTTCTGCAGGGAAGTGTCCTTGGTCCCCTGCTCTTCCTCATATACATCAATGATCTTCCATACGTATCCCAACATCTGAAACCCATTCTCTTTGCTGACGACACGGCTTATGTCATCTCTCACCCTAATCTTGCCACCCTCAACACCATTGTTAACGAGGAACTGATCAAAATATCGACTTGGATGACAGCCAATAAACTTACGCTTAACACTGACAAAACCTACTATATTATGTTTGGTAGCAGAGCAGGAGATGCACAAATTAACATTAAGATCGACAACACTCTAATTACCAGACATAATGAGGGCAAATTCCTAGGCCTATACCTCGACAACAACCTGAATTTCAGCACCCATATCCAGCACATAACCAAAAAAGTATCCAAAATGGTTTGGATCCTCTCCAAGATACGATACTACGTGCCGCAAAATGCCCTTCTCACACTATACCACTCACTTATTTATTCATACCTCACCTATGCTATTTGTGCTTGGGGATCAACTGCAGCAACACACCTAAAGCCAATAATAACCCAACAAAAAGCTGCAGTAAGAATAATCACTAAATCCCATCCCTGGCAACACCCCCCCCCACTCTTCATAGATCTAAACTTACTCCCTGTTCAGTACATCCACACTTACTACTGTGCAATCTACATCTACAGGACCTTAAACTCTAATATCAACCTTGACCTAAAACGCTTTCTTGATAGTTGTGACAGAACACACAGGCATAACACCAGACACAAACATCTCTACGACATTCCCCGTGTCCGACTAAACCTTTACAAAAACTCAATGTATGTTAAAGGCCCTAAAATCTGGAACACCCTACCTGAGAACTCTAGAACTGCAGACACATTCATCACCTTCAAAACTACCATTAGAAAACATCTTATCTCCATGATACACCCCGTCAACTAACTACACAAATACCACCTGGTGGTTCGCACTTGCACTCACTCACCCATTTGACCATAAACAGAAATATTAATCTCAATCTTAAAATAATGAATCCTTTGATACTCCAATACTGAAACTATGTACTGTGCCAAAACAAAAGCATTCACATTGCTAAACTCACAAACTAGTATTTAGTTACTTAGCCATAATACCAACTTGCCTCATAATTTGTAATATTTTAAAATAAAGAATTAAACTAAGTCTGCCCGAAATGCCTAGCCATGCTAGGTGTTCTAGTGGTACACTCTGTAATCATTATTTAACTACATGTAAACCACACAATAACCAAATTCAGTAAATTCAACATTGTAATCCTTATAGAGAATAAACTTTGAATTTGAATTTGAATTTGAATATATGTACCCAGGTCCTCCACCATTGCCAAAGGAGCATGTACAATTAGCGAAACCATTTGATGTAACAGGTGTAGACTACAGTGGTCCAATAATTTTAACAGGTACGTCAAATGGTGTTCCACTGAAAGTGTATGTTTGTTTGTTCACCTGTACTGCTACTAGAAGTGGCACAGGACTTGTCTGCAGAACAGTTTATACAGCTGTTTCGAAAATTTGCAGCTAGGAGATCCTGTCCGAGGTAGATGATTTCGGATAATGCAACAAATTTTGTAGCAGGTGCTCAACACTTGATTGAATTAAATAATAGTAACGATGTTCAATCTCTGTTAACCCAGCGAGGGTGTACCTGGAAATTTATTACTCCTAGAGCCCCTTGGCAGGGGGGCTGTACGAAAGACTGATAGACACAGTGAAGAGGTGTCTCCGCAAAGTACTACACCGGAAAAGAATTAATTTGGAAGAAGAAAATCGTATAAATAATAGGCCTCTCTCGTACATGAGTAATACACCTGATGCAGATGTATTAACACCTTCTCACCTAATATGTGGAAGGAAATTGGAAGCTGCCCCTGTCTATAGAAATAATCCGGAAGAAAGTGATGAAGATTACAATGATGCGGCAGTGTTGTGTAATAAATTTTAAATGTTAAATAAAGTAATTGATCATTGGTCTAATGTGTGGCGTAAGGAATATCTTCTTACACTACGTGAACACTTTTATGGTGCGACAGAGGCAGTAAATCGACAGACCATTCAACCAGGTGACATTGTGTTAATTGACACTGAACAACATCGAACATTGTGGCCTCTGGGCAAAGTATTGACATTGTACCCAGATGCAAAAGGTGTTGTCAGGAATGTCAAAGTGTTGTGTCGTGGCCAGGAAAGTTTATGCACAATTAATAAATTGATTCCCTTGGAATTAGATGTTCAACCAAACGTAAATGAAAATCTGAGGGAAAGTGACATGAGTAATATGGAAGATAACACAGACCAAGTGATGCCGGAAGATGAAATCGTAGTAAGACCTACTAGGAGAACAGCCACTCAAGCCAGAACTGGCTGGGATCGTCTCCTAAAGGAAGGAGTAATTTGAATCGTTTAGCAACGAACTCCGGCCAGCCGCAGTGTGGAAAATACTGTATATATTTTCCAGAAATTCAGTATTTATATGTAAATAGATGGCCATACTGTATTTAATAATATTTATGTCATAGAAAACGGAAAGCCTGCGTCTGCGTAAAGGAGACTCGCCATCTTGGTTTTGAATTGGATACAACGTTAATATAATGGGAGGAATTTTCGTGCTCTAGAGGTTAAAATTGGGCTGACACCTCTCAAATAGGAGGCGAAATTGTTGGACATGCATTCCTGCATAACTTGAGATATCAGACGACTGGACAAGACAGCTCCAGGAACCTCAGATGAGCTCTAGATTTGTGTATAATTCTGGCCAGTGTTTTCGTAAATTTAGTTAGTGAGGTTTTTCTGAGTATGATACAACTTAATCTCCAGTCAAATTGGTGAGTGATATTAAGATATATTTTCCTTCTGTTATGTAATTGTGTATATATATATAACCATTTATTATTTTTAATATACAGTCCACAAATTTATATATTTACCAGTTTTCCTGGTGTATGTATATTTCATTTAATTAATAGGTCCAGAGCAACTTGTGCTTATGACAGTGGTAGGTATCGAAGGGGGACATTTTTTTGCGACCTAGGTGTCCCAAATTCCTACTTGTCTATGTAACATTGATAAATAATAATCTTTGTTATCATTACTGTTATGTACATAATTAGTTACATTCAGATAAATGCAATTTTCCACATGTGTGTTAGCTAAAAAAAAAAATAGAAAATATCCTCCCTTTCTGTCGCTACATTCATTAGGTACCTTTTGGCTCTCTTCTTAAATTGGTTCATGTGGAAAATTACATTTATCTGAATGTATCATTATGTACATAACAGTATATGAACAAAGATAATTATTATTTATCAGTTAGACAAGTAGGAATTTGGGACACCTAGGTCGCAAAAAATGTCCCCCTTCGATACCTACCACTGTCATATCCACAAGTTGCTCTAGACCTATTAATTACAAATGAAATATACATCACCAGGAATTCTGGTAAATATATAAATTTGTGGACTGCATATTAAATTAATAAAGGAGTATATATATACACATTTACATAACAGAAGGAGAATACCTTAAAATCACTCACCAATTTGACTGGAGATCAAGGTGTATCATACTCAGAAAACCTCATTCTAACTAAATTTATGAAAATAATACTGGCCAGAATTATAACACAAATCTATATAGCTTATCTGAGGTTCCTGGAGCTGTCTTGTCCAGTCGTCTGATATCTCAAGTTATGTAGGAATGCACATCCAACAATTTCGTCTCCTATTTGAGAGGTGACAACCCAATTTTACCTCTAGAGCACGAAAATTCTTCACATTATTAACTAACGTTTGTGTTGATTCAAACAACAATGGCGAGTCTCCTCTGCACAGGCACAGGGTTTCCCATTTTCGATAACATAATTTTTATTATATACAATATAGGCCATCTATTTACCTATAAATTACCGCATTTCCGGAAAATATACAGTATTTTCCACAGTTCATGCCATGACTGGCTTTGACATGTGCAGGCAGTCTGTTCCATTTTTCTATTGCTGTACGATAGAAGATGTTTGAAATCTGGCCACTGACTGTGGGTACTATAAAGTTGTGCTCTCTCCCCCTAATACTCTGATTGCTTTGGTTCCCAACCTTGACAAAATTAGTAGCAAGATATTCTGGACTCTGTGAGCAATTTTATAAACTTGATTTAACTTCAGTTGTATTACTCTGTCTTCAACATTCAGCATATCCAATTGTTGTAATTTATCCTGGCCTACATATTCTCTTGGACCCAGGTCCAGGATGAATCATACCATTTAGTTCTGGGTGATTTGCAGTCTATCTTTCAGTTTTCTTGTCAAGGCAGAGTACCATATGACATTGTATAAGGACTAGACATAGGGTCCTGCGAGCCTCAGTAGGTAGGCACTGTGCTTGTCTCTAGAGGAACTTCTGTCTGGTATTTGCTTTCTTTACAACACTGTTCCCTATCAATTCTCCTGACACGCATGGGTCAAAGGGTATGTTGCTGTGAGCCAGGGTACGTCGCTGTGAGTCAGAGCATGTTGCAGTGAGCCAGGGTACGTTGGTGTGAACCAGGGTACGTTGGTGTGAACCAGGGTACGTTGGTGTGAACCAGGGTACGTTGCTGTTACTCAGACTACGGCATTTATGTGACGATAATTTGTGTAGTGTCACTAGTCACCCCCAGATGGATGCCTCTTTAATATATGTCCACCCAAAAACACTGACGTTATATATACCGTTATCTAGCATATTCCCTACAATACACCTTACATTTTATACAAATTATCTTCACATTCATGCAGTAGCCTACTTAATAACAATGGTGTGTTGTCCCGTAGCTCGATGGTTAGCCTACTTACCTCACGCACTGAGGTCCAAGGGTCGATCCCCAGTATGGATAGAAACATTAGGACGTGTTTCCTTAAGTCACTTACTGTCTATGTTCGCCTAGCAGCAAAATAGGTACCTGGGTGTTAGTCCATTAGTGCGGGTCGCATTCTGGGGACAAAATTGTCCTAAATTGCCCGAAATGCTCTGCCTAAGGAGCTTCCTCTATGGTAGTATATCACTGATGTCTGCTAGGCCTGTGTACCTTGTACATGTATTTATAGAAATAAAGATTTTATTTTTTATTATTATTATTATTATTGTTATTATTATTATTCAGGCTGTTCATATAATTTTACATTCGTATAATTTTTCAAGACCTACCTCTATTGCACACTTAACCCATTCAGGGTGGGTTCTATAGTCCCATGGCTTTGAAGCCTGGGTCGTTTCCGTTGTTCTGCACCAAAATTCTAGCCGCTTCCGATTTAACGGGAGAAGGCTGCATAATTTGCATGGTTAGTGTGTGCAGTATACAAAAAATTGGGGAACCCTCATTGCATTGTAGGAACGATATTTCAGTACGCTTTGTTCACCATTACTCGTAGCAAGAAAAAACCTCACTTCCCACCGAACTAGGAATCTCCTCTTCCCAGGTGACAGAGTAGGTGGAAGTGATGATGAAGTTTATGGTTTTGGGGCATTATTGACCAAAAGCATCTCTCAGAATGACGCAAAGTTAGTTTAATATGTTTATTATGCACTCCACACCCATCCTGTGGGCGGTAGTCAAAAGATTACAGAGGTAAATAATAGGTCCAGGGACGGGGCCCTAAAGTTTTGATAGCTGAACAAGTTACAAAGGATGATGCAAATACTGCCAAGAATTCCAACGACCCTCAACCATCCACCTCTGCGGCAGGACTGTCTCGTTCATTTTCACTTGTACCATGGCTAAAGTGTTAGCTCTTATTTTCCTGTGACCAGGACTCCAATGTGAGTAATGGTGACGATAGTGATACTGGCTGTGATTTCCTTGCTCTCGATGGTTATCCAAGTAGCGACAGTGAAGCATCGATTCATTCGACGTCACATGCGGTCTGCTAGTATGTCCTATGCTTTGCCAAGGAAATGGAGCATATCCCGGAGTACATTCTCTGCTCCTACACCAGGAATACAGTGAAAGTGACGATGATGTGGCTACAACTGGAATGGATAATCGACCGCATACGGCAATATGTGGTGGAGGTGCCCACGAGATGAGGCACCAGCAGCACCCCAGGCTGGGACCCACGCTCACTCATCATATCCACAACTTAGGCCAACCTCAAGCACCCAGTAAGTTTATTCAGGTATACATAAATACGGTTACATAGATTATCATACATAGCAGCATGAGTAGATAACCTAGAATTACCCAAAAACGTCAAACTGACATATTTCCATTGGGGATCTTTTAATACCTTATTATTATATTATAAAAAGATAATATCTTATTGTTATACTATAAAGGAGATAAGCTAGAATAAGATAAAATGAGTTTTTTGTATGTACATGTGTGTTAGCTAAAAAAATAAAACATTCTCGTACCTTTCTGTCCTTATATTCATTAGGTACCTTTTGGCTCTCGTCTTAAGATAAGATAAGATTTCGTTCGGATTTTTAACCCCGGAGGGTTAGCCACCCAGGATAACCCAAGAAAGTCAGTGCGTCATCGAGGACTGTCTAACTTATTTCCATTGGGGTCCTTAATTTTGTCCCCCAGGATGCGACCCACACCAGTCGACTAACACCCAGGTACCTATTTGCTGCTAGGTGAACAGGACAACAGGTGTAAGGAAACGTGTCGAAATGTTTCCACCCGCCGGGAATCGAACCCGGGCCCTCCGTGTGTGAAGCGGGAGCTTTAGCCACCAGGCCACCGGGCCACCGGTCTTGAACTGGTTCATGCTATGACTGGCCTTGACATGTACAGGCAGTCTGATCCATTCCTTTATTATTGTACAATAAAAGGTGTTTGAAGCCTGGTCACTGACTGTAGGTACTACAAAGTTGTGCTCTCTCCCTCTCAGCCTTGACAAAATTAGCAGCAAGATATTCTGGGCACTGGGAGCAAACACCCACACACCACAACAACCATGCAACAATAGTGAAGAAAATGCCAGAGCGGTGTATGCCAGAGCGGTGTATGCCAGAGCGGTGTATGCCAGAGCGGTGTATGCCAGAGCGGTGTATGCCAGAGCGGTGTATGCCAGAGCGGTGTATGCCAGAGCGGTGTATGCCAGAGCGGTGTATGCCAGAGCGGTGTATGCCAGAGCGGTGTATGCCAGAGCGGTGTATCAAAGGATGCCGCCTTTTCACACCTAGGCGTGAAATTTCGCACCTGTCTGATAATGACCCTTCCGGTCCCGTGCCGCACGCCTGCACGCCTGCACGCCCGTGCGCGCCCACTCACACCTGCACCCACCCACGTCCACACCGCCCCTGCAGCGCCTTCTGCAGCGTCGTGCGGATCGCCCCCGCCCCCCGATTTTGTTTCATTTTTTTTCGATTTTTTTTTGAATTTCGTTTTCTTGTGTTTCCCACCTCCTCGGATCAACACCCTCCCCACCACACCTCCCACCATCCACTTCTACCCTCTATGTCCAAATATTCCTGCTCTACTTCCTTGGATCAAGACATCCCTCTCCATCTCCCCCCCCAAAAAAAAATTCCATTTTCTTGTTATCTTTAACTCCTCGGATCAACACCTCTCTCACCCACACCTCCCACTTGCACCCCCATTCCAAAATCCCTGCTCCACTTCCTCGGATCAAGATCACCACCATCACCCTCTCAATCCCAATTTCCCTGCTCCAACTCCTCAGATCAAGAACACCTTCTCAATCCCCTCCCCCAAGAAAAAAAAAATTCCATCTCCTTGAATCAAATTTTTCTCGATATCAATATTACAAAGATTTTCCCTCCACTTCCTCGGATCAAATTTTTGGGCCCTCCCTATGCAGGTCTAAACAAGTAACTTCCTCGCATGCATGACGTCACCCCGCCTGTGTTTACTCAGCGGTCAGTGACGTCACGTGATGACCTCACACACACAAGCCAACAGACAGAAACAGGTCTGTAACCATAACAACCTCAACAACCCACAACTTATAACCTTTTTTTTCAGCATCTCTAGCTCAACAATACCCACAACCCACATCATTTTCCATTTTATTTCACAATTTTTTCCCCTTTCGATACAATTTTTTTCATAAGTGACACTAATACACATTTTCACTCTTAACCAGGATATCACAAGAGGTTACTGCAAAAGCTAGAGGACCAGGCACACATAACAGGAAAGGCACTGAAATGGATAAGAGAATACCTGACAGGGAGGCAACAACGAGTCATGGTACGTGACGAGATGTCAAAGTGGGCGCCTGTGACAAGCGGGGTTCCACAGGGGTCAGTCCTAGGACCTGTGCTGTTCTTGGTATATGTGAATGACATAACGGAAGGGATAGACTCAGAAGTGTCCTTGTTTGTGGACGATGTGAAGCTAATGAGAAGAATCATATCGGATGAGGATCAGGCAGGACTACAAAGAGACCTGGACAGGCTACAAGCCTGGTCCAGCAACTGGCTCCTTGAGTTTAACCCCGCCAAATGCAAAGTCATGAAGATTGGGGAAGGGAAAAGAAGACCGCAGACACAATATAGTTTAGATGGCCAAAGTCTGCAAACCTCACTCAAGGAAAAAGATCTGGGGGTGAGTATAACACCGGGCATATCTCCTGAGGCGCACATCAATCAGATAACTGCTGCAGCATACGGGCACCTGGCAAACCTACGGATAGCGTTCTGATACCTCAGTAAGGAGTCGTTCAAGACTCTGTATACCATTTACGTCAGGCCCATACTGGAGTATGCAGCACCAGTTTGGTGGCCTGGTGGCTAAAGCTCCCGTTTCACACACGGAGGGCCCGGGTTCGATTCCCGGCGGGTGGAAACATTTCGACACGTTTCCTTACACCTGTTGTCCTGTTCACCTAGCAGCAAATAGGTACCTGGGTGTGGGGTCGCATCCTGGGGGACAAGATTAAGGAGCCCAATGGAAATAAGTTAGACAGTCCTCGATGACGCACTGACTTTCTTGGGTTATCCTGGGTGGCTAACCATCCGGGGTTAAAAATCCGAACAAAATCTTATCTTATCTTACCTAGTCAAGCACGTCAAGAAATTAGAGAAGGTGCAAAGGTATGCAACAAGACTAGTGCCAGAGCTACGGGGATTGTCCTACGAAGAAAGGTTGAGGGAAATCGGCCTGACAACACTGGAGGCCAGGAGGGTCAGGGGAGACATGATAACGACATATAAAATACTGCGCGGAATGGACAAGGTGGACAAAGACAGAATGTTCCAGAGATGGGACACAGACACAAGAGGTCACAATTGGAAGTTGAAGACTCAGATGAATCAAAGGGATGTTAGGAAGTATTTCTTCAGTCATAGAGTAGTCAGGCCGTGGAATAGCCTAGAAAGTGAAGTAGTGGAGGCAGGAACCATACATAGTTTTAAGGCGAGGTATGATAAAGCTCATGGAGCAGGGAGAGAGAGGACCTAGTAGCAATCAGCGAAGAGGCGGGGCCAGGAGCTATGAATCGACCCCTGCAACCACAAATAGGTGAGTACAAATAGGTGAGTACACACACACACATGCACGCACACACATTTTCTCAATAACTGTTAAGAAATATTCTCTCATAAACATCTTTTAACTCACTACAAAACAACCCCATATTACTATGAGCACCTTCAAAACATCATTCGAAGACCGCCAGAGCACACTGAATACTCCCAGAACACCTTCAAAAATACTCTTGCACATCATTTGAACACCTTTGAATAGTCTCAAACACCATTTGAGTTCTCCCAAATACACCACTGAATACTACCAAAACACCACCAAAATCACAATAAATTTAGATCAACATCACAAATTAACACCCATTTTCACACAAATCCCCTCAAATCACTATAACCAAGACGATTACCAATTTCTATGATTACACTCACTTGCAACTAAGACATAACATGTGCGCAAAAAAAAAAAAATGAACACAAACCAAACACACAAACACTTACAACAGAATCCCCTCTTTTTCGGCATCTCTAGTTCGACAACACTCACGACACAACTCCCACATCCCACAACACCCACAACCCACATCACCAACAATCCACAACACCCACAACAACAACCCACAACTTATAACCTCTTTTCGGCATCTCTAGTTCGACAACACCTACAGCACCCACAACCCACAACGCCCCACAACTCATAACAACAACCCACAACTTATAACCACTTTTTTTTGTATCTCTAGCTCGACAACAATACCCAAAACCCTCATCACTTTCCATTTTATTCACAATTTTTCCTCTTTCGATACAAATTTTTCCCTTCTTTTTACTAAATCTTAAATGTAACGCACATTCCTCCCTACAGTCACTAAAATTCTAATAAAATCCTCTCCATACCCATTTCCTTGTTTCCACATAAATTAATATTATACTCACAACAACTAATCATCTCACTAACCAACTACTGCGGCATGTTTCTACAACCTCCAAGTCCCAGGTATTGGGGATTCAACCTCCATTCTTTTCCAATGTATCAAACTTTTCACTTCTATAATTTCATTTAAAATGTTCACTCATTACCTTTATTTTCAGTAAAATCCCCCATATTTCATTAAATTTCTAAAACAGCCCACCCCATACTCTTCTCCATCTCACCCACATTTCTTCACATCCACTCACCCATCTCCCAACACACCTCTTCAGAACACAAAAAAATCACATTTCACATCCACAAATCCATCTCATCACCCATCTCAAATCCACTAAAATCACTGTAACCAAGATATTCACCAAATTCTATGACCACCTAACACACACAGACACCACACTTTACTTTGAACACCTTCAAAACACTCTCATACATCATCATTTGAAGACCACCTTTTCTCAATGTCTCTTAAGAAATATTTTCTCAACAACAACCTTTATCATCTCACTACAGAACAACCCTAGTTTACTTTGAACACCATCAAAACACTCTCAAAAATCATTTGAATACTAACAAAAACACCTTTGAACATTTCCATACAACACTGAAACACTTCCAGATTACATTAGAACATTTCGAGGACATCATTGGAACACTTCCAAAATATCATTTTGAATACTCCCAAATAACATTTGACATTTCTAACATATCCGCACTTATAAAATTCATTAACCGAAATTACAACTCATCCACCAAACTACTCCCTCATTCTCCAGGCTTGACAACATTAGCATAAAAACTAACTCATACACTTATGTCATGAGACATTTACCAAAACTAACACAAACACACACACACATACACACACACACACACACACACACACACACACACACACACACACACACACACACACACACACACACACCACACTTTACTTTGAGCAACACCAAAAACACAATCAATTACCTTTGAATACTCCAAACACATCATTTGAACACTTTCAAAAACATCATCAAACTCCTTTGAATACCCCCAAAACACCACTGAATACTACCAAAACACAACTAAAAATCACCAGAAACTAAGATCAACACCACCAACTAACACCCATTTTAAAGAAATCCCCTCAACTCACTATAACCAAGACGATCCCACTCACCTCAGACAATTATATAACATGAAGGAAAAAAACATTTTCATAAATCATTTGATTAATCTCAGACACCTTTGAATATTTCCAAACAACACCGAAAAACTTACAACAGGATCACCACCAACAGAAAACATATCATGTACACTCAAAAAAAACTATGACATCCATCAACTAACATCCATGATCACTCTCCTCAAAACTACAAAGATCGCAGAAAACACTTATATTTTTATATAAACATTCACACAAAAATCACAATCACCAACTCCTTACAATATTTGTCAATATCTAATACACTCACCTCCCTACCACCAACACATGCCGGCACAGATAGTGACACCTCCCATGATGTCACACTCCAACCTGTGTTTACTTGGTGATCAGTGACGTCACACCCAAACACCTTGTTTCAACCTGTTATATCTCCAATATCTAAGATCACCACAATCAAGACGGTTACCAAATTCTATAACCCCACCACTAAGATCACTAAAACATCACACATTTTTGTACACATTCCCTTAAAACATCATAACCAAATCACTAAAAACTAAGTTCGCTTACGTCAAGATCACTAAAACTATTTATACTTTTACTAAGATCACATAACATTTTGTCTTCTCTAACTCACCCACCAATAAAACATTCTCATTCACATTTACACATTTCATTAACCGATATTACTTCTCATCCAACAAACTCCTTCCTCATTCTCCAGACTTCACAGCATTAGCACAAAAAAAACTAACTCATACACTTATGACATGAGACATTACCATAACTAACACACAGATTAACTTTGAACCAACTTTGAACACCAAAACACCACTGAACATCTTCAAAAATACTCTGCACATCATTTGAACACCTTCAAAAACACCATCAAACACCTTCGAATACTCCCAAAACACTACTGATTACTACCAAATCACCACCGAATACTGCCAAAACACCGTCAAAATCACCAGAAACTAAGATCAGCATCACCAGCTAACACCCGTTTTATAGAAATCCCCTCAAATCACTATAACCAAGAACTCCCTCCCCATCCCCCACATGAGCGTAAAAAGCATGAACACAAACCCAATACACAAACACTTAGTACATGATCACCATCAACTGAAAACATATCATGCACACACAAAAAAACTAAGACAACCACCAACAATAAACACCCATGTTCACTTACCTCAAAAACCACTAATATCACAGAAAACACTTATTTTTTATAAACATTCGCACAAAAAATCATAGTTGCCAATATCTAAGCGCACTCACCTCATTACCACCAACACACAATGTCACACCCCACAGGACCGGCGAGGTCACCTCCAGTGACGTCACACTCCCATCTGTGTTTACTTGGTGGTCAGTGACATCACACCCAACCCACCTTATTTCAACCTGTTGTACCCACAATGTCTAAGAACACTAGAACCAAGACGATTACCAGATTCTATGACCCCACCACTAAGATCATAGAAAACACTCATTTTTATAAACATTCACAAAAAAATCACGATCACCAATTCCACATCATGTTTACCATCATCTATCAACCCTCATCACCAAGATCATCAAAAGTCTAAGATCACGTATCTCAAAATTACTATGATCACAGAAAACACTCATTTTTTAAACAATCACACAAAAATAAAACATACACAAAAACACAATGACACTTCCACCAACATCTGGTAGTAATCAGTAGTGTTTTGGGAGTATTCGAAGGTGTTTGATGGTGTTTTTGAAGGTGTTCAAATGATGTGCAGAGTATTTTTGAAGATGTTCAGTGGTGTTTTTGGTGTTGTTCAAAGTTGGTTTAAAGTTAATCTGTGTGTTAGTTATGGTAATGTCTCATGTCATAAGTGTATGAGTTAGTTTTTTTGTGCTAATGTTGTAAAGTCTGGAGAATGAGGGAGGAGTTCGGTGGATGAGATGTAATATCGGTGAATGAAATGTGTAAGTGTGAATGAGAATGTAAATTGGTGGGTGAGTTAGAGAAGACAAAATGTTATGTGATCGAGCAACTTTACCAACAGCTTAAGGAAGAATTGAGGTTGGCGAATTTGGAAATTCGGCGATTGACCGAGGAGAACAAGAAGATTCGTAGTAGTCCTCCTGTTTTGAGTCCTCAGGTCAAGAAGGGAAACTGGTCAGTGGCTGGACAGCAGGGAAAGAAGTTGACGATCAAGAAGACGAATGGAAAGGTAGAAACGATGAAGAAGAAAGAGACTGCCGTGGAAACTGTTGTGGAAACATCCAATACATTCTCAGTGCTACCCGACGAATGTGAGTTGACTACTGGGAACGACACGACGAAAGACATTAAGGAAGGTAAGAATATTGTTGTTGTTGGGGATAGCCAAGTTAGGTATATGGATAGGGCGTTCTGCTTGAAGGACAGGAGTAGGAGACAGAGAGTTTGCTTTCCTGGGGCTGGGATGGAGGATATTGTTAGCCGTCTGGATGACATCATGAGAGGTAATGGGAGCAATCCTATTATCTGTCTCAGTGCTGGAGGCAACGATGTTGGCAGACGTAGGAGTGAGGACCTGATTAGCAGGTATAGGTCAGCAATAGAAATAATTAGAAGTAAGGGTGGGAACCCTCTCATATGTGGTATTTTGCCAAGGAGGGGAGTTGGAAGTGAATGGTTGTCCAGGGCAATTGGTGTCAATTGCTGGCTGGACAAATACTGTAAGGAAAATGCGGTAACATTCATTGACAACTGGGACCTCTTCTATGGCAGAAATGACATGTATGCTAGGGATGGGGTTCACTTATCTAGGTGTGGGGTGGGAGCACTGGCAACTGCAGTGGAGGGAGCAGTTAGGACTTTAAACTAGGAATAGTTAGTGGTATGGGTTTTGGCAGGAAAACAGTGAAGTCCCAGTGTAGTAATATTACGAGTTCTAGGGGAACTAGTAATAATAAGAACGAGATAGATATTGAAAACCCAGGGACCTTGGGTGATAAGGACGGTAATAGGTTTAGTAGAAAAATAGAAATGAGCAGGAAGGGTAAAGAGAAAGGAGAGTCTTTCAATGTTTATTATGCTAATTGCCGTAGTGCTAGGAATAAGATGGACGAGTTGAGATTAGTTGCTAGTGTAGGTAACATTGATGTATTTGCCTTAACTGAGACGTGGTTTAATTCAAAAAGTCGGGACATGCCTGCGGAATGTCATATTCAGGGTTTTAAATTGTTCCAAGAAGATAGAAGTATTGGGAGGGGGGGTGGGGTGGCATTGTATGTCCGAGATCGCTTAAACTGTTGCATAAAAACGGGTATTAAGTCTGAAGTAACACATACAGAGTCTGTTTGGATAGAATTTTCAGAGGGGCATGAAAAACTGATTTTAGGAGTGATATACCGTCCCCCTAACTTAGATAGGGACCAGGGGAAACTACTATGGGAGGAAATTGTTAAGGCCACAAGGCACGATAATGTAGTAATTCTAGGAGACTTTAACTTTAGTCATGTTGATTGGAATTTCTTGACTGGGAATTTAGAATCGTACGACTTCTTAGAAGTATTTCAGGATTGTTTTTTGAAGCAGTTTGTGACAGAACCTACAAGGGGAAATAACCTGCTTGACTTAGTTATGGCAAACAATGAATCCCTTGTTAATAATTTAGAAATTTCAGAGGAACTGGGTGCTAGCGACCACAAATCAATTACATTTAGCATTGAATGGAAGTACGATAGTAGCGATAACTCAGTAACAGTCCCAGATTTTCGCTTAGCAGATTACGATGGGCTTAGAGAACACTTATCATCTGTTGACTGGGGTAACGAAGAGAGCTATCAATATGACAGTTTTCTGAACACTATACATGCTGCTCAAAGAGCGTTTATCCCATATAAAGAAATTAGATCAAATAGAAATGACCCAAAATGGATGAATAATAGGCTCAAATATCTACTAGGGCATAAGAAAGGAATTTATAGGCGTATCAAAAGAGGTGAGGGTCATCTTATGAATCAGTATATTGACATTAAGAGGGACATTAAAAAGGGGATAAGAAAAGCTAAAAGGGACTATGAAATTAAAGTTGCTAGGGATTCTAAAACTAACCCAAAAAGTTTTTTCCAGGTCTATAGAACAAAAGTTAGAGATAAGATAGGTCCCCTTAAAAATAACTATGGGCACCTTACTGACAATGAGAATGAAATGTGCTTGATTTTAAATAATTATTTTCTCTCAGTTTTTACACAGGAAGACACTAACAATATTCCAGTAATTAATTTTTACAGTGGGCTAGAAGAAGATAAATTATGTAACATCACAGTCACTAGTGAGATGGTTGTGAGGCAGATAGACAGACTGAAGCAAAATAAGTCGCCGGGTCCTGATGAGGTTTTTTCAAGGGTTCTTAAGGAATGCAAAATGGAACTCTGTGAACCATTAACTAATATTTTTAATTTATCTCTTCAATCAGGTGTAGTGTCTGATATGTGGAAGATGGCTAATGTAACTCCTATTTTTAAAACAGGGGACAAGTCGTTACCGTCAAATTACCGCCCAATAAGCCTGACCTCAATTGTAGGCAAATTACTAGAGTCAATTATAGCTGAGATTATAAGAAGCCATCTCGATAAGCATAGCTTGATTAATGATACTCAGCATGGATTCACAAGAGGCCGGTCTTGTCTAACTAATTTATTAACTTTCTTCAGTAAAGCTTTTGAGGCTGTTGACCACAATAAAGAATTTGATATTATTTACTTAGATTTTAGTAAGGCTTTTGATAGAGTTCCGCACCATAGACTGTTAAAGAAAGTGGCAGCTCATGGCATTGGGGGAAAAGTGCTCTCGTGGATCGAGTCATGGCTCACTGACAGGAAGCAGAGAGTGTCCATAAATGGGGTTAAATCCGAGTGGGGATCTGTAACAAGTGGCGTTCCACAGGGATCAGTCTTGGGCCCGTTGTTGTTTATAATATATATCAATGATCTTGATGAGGGAATTACTAGTGATATGAGCAAATTCGCCGATGACACAAAGATAGGTAGGATAATTGATTCAAACGTAGATGTTAGGGAACTTCAGGAGGATTTAAACAAACTCTATTCTTGGTCAGAAAAGTGGCAGATGCAGTTCAATGTAGATAAGTGCAAGGTTCTGAAGCTTGGGAGTGTCCATAACCCTAGTACTTATAAATTAAATGATGTAGAACTTAGCCATACAGATTGCGAAAAGGACTTGGGGGTTATGGTGAGCAGCAACCTTAAACCAAGACAGCAATGCCTAAGCGTACGTAATAAGGCAAATAGATTACTGGGATTTATATCAAGAAGTGTAAGCAATAGAAGTCCAGAGGTCATACTGCAGCTTTATACATCATTAGTAAGGCCTCACCTTGATTATGCAGCTCAGTTCTGGTCTCCGTATTACAAAATGGACATAAATTCGTTAGAAAACATTCAGCGTAGGATGACTAAATTAATACATAGCATCAGAAATCTTCCTTATGAAGAAAGATTGAAGACTCTTAAGTTACATTCACTTGTTAGACGAAGAATGAGGGGAGACCTGATCGAAGTGTATAAGTGGAAGATAGGTATTAATAAAGGGGATATTAATAAGGTCTTGAGGATGTCTCTCCAAGAGAGAACCCGCAGTAATGGATTTAAATTAGATAAGTTTAGATTTAGAAAGGACATAGGAAAGTATTGGTTTGGAAATAGGGTAGTTGATGAGTGGAACAGTCTACCTAGTTGGGTTATTGAGGCTAGGACTTTGGGTAGTTTCAAATCTAGGTTGGATAAGTACATGAGTGGGAGGGGTTGGATTTGAGTGGGACTTTCACATAAGAGCTTATTTCTTGGATAGCATTGAAAATTGGGTTGGGTAAATGTTTTGTTAGTGGGATGAATTGTAAAGGACCTGCCTAGTATGGGCCAGCAGGCCTCCTGCAGTGTTCCTCCTTTCTTATGTTCTTATGTTCTTATAAATAGTTTTAGTGATCTTGACGAAAGCGAACTTAGTTTTTAGTGATTTGATTATGATGTTTTAAGGGAATGTGTACAAAAATGTGTGATGTTTTAGTGATCTTAGTGGTGGGGTTATAGAATTTGGTAACCGTCTTGATTGTGGTGATCTTAGATATTGGAGATATAACAGGTTGAAACAAGGTGTTTGGGTGTGACGTCACTGATCACCAAGTAAACACAGGTTGGAGTGTGACATCATGGGAGGTGTCACTATCTGTGCCGGCATGTGTTGGTGGTAGGGAGGTGAGTGTATTAGATATTGACAAATATTGTAAGGAGTTGGTGATTGTGATTTTTGTGTGAATGTTTATATAAAAAAATTAGTGTTTTCTGCGATCTTTGTGGTTTTGAGGAGAGTGATCATGGATGTTAGTTGATGGATGTCATAGCTTTTTTGTGTGTACATGATATGTTTTCTGTTGGTGGTGATCCTGTTGTAAGTTTTTCGGTGTTGTTTGGAAATATTGAAAGGTGTTTGAGATTAATCAAATGATTTATGAGAATGTTTTTTCCCTCATGTTATATAATTGTCTGAGGTGAGTGAGATCGACTTGGTTATAGTGAGTTGAGGGGATTTCGTTAAAATGGGTGTTAGTTGGTGGTGTTGATCTTAGTTTCTGGTGATTTTTAGTTGTGTTTGGGCAGTATTCAGTGCTGTTTTGGTAGTATTCAGTGGTGTTTTGGGGGTATTCAAAGGAGTTTGATGATGTTTTTGAAAGTGTTCAAATGATGTTTTTGGAGTATTCAAAGGTAATTGATTGTGTTTTTGGTGTTAAAAGTGGTGTGTGTGTGTATGTGTGTGTGTTTGTGTTAGTTTAGGCAAATGTCTCATGACATAAGTGTATGAGTTAGTTTTTGTGCTAATGTTGTCAAGCCTGGAGAATGAGGGAGTAGTTTGGTGGATGAGTTGTAATTTCGGTTAATGAAATTTATAAGTGTGGATGAGTTAGAAATGTCAAATGTTATTTGGGAGTATTCAAAATGATATTTTGGAAGTGTTCCAATGATGTCCTCGAAATGTTCTAATATAATTTGGAAGTGTTTCAGTGTTGTCTGAAAATGTTCAAAGGTGTTTTAGTGAGTATTCAAATGATTTATGAGAGTGTTTTGATGGTGTTCAAAGTAAACTAGGGTTGTTCTGTAGTGAGATGATAAAGGTTGCTGTTGAGAGAATATTGAGAAAAGGTGGTCTTCAAATGATGATGTATGAGAGTGTTTTGAAAATGTTCAAAGTAAAGTGTGGTGTCTGTGTGTGTTAGGTGGTCATAGAATTTGGTGAATATCTTGGTTACAGAGATTTTAACGGATTTGAGATGTGTGATGAGATGGATTTGTGGATGTGAAATGTGATTTTTTTGTGTTCTGAAGAGGTGTGCTGGGAGATGGGTGAGTGGATGTGAAGAAATGTGGGTGAGATGGAGAGGTGTATGGGAAGGGTTGTATTAGAAATTTAATGAAATATGGGGGATTTTACTGGAAATAAAGGTGATGTGTGAATATTTTAAAAGAAATTATAGAAGTGAAAAGTAATGATACATTGGAAAAGAATGGAGTTTGAATCCCCAATACCTGGGACTTAGAGGTTGTAGAAACATGCCGCAGTAGTTGGGTAATGAGATGATTAGTTCTTGTGAGTATAATATTAATTTATGTGGATATAAGGAAATGGGTATGGAGAGGATTTTATTAGAATTTTAGTGACTGTAGGGAGGAATGTGCGTTGTATTTAAGATTTAGTAAAAAGAAGGGGAAAAATTTGTATCGAAAGAGAAAAATTGTGAATAAAATGGTAAGTGATGAGGGTTGTGGGTATTGTCGTCGAACTAGAGATACCAAAAAAAAGGTTATAAGTTGTAGGTTGTTGTTGTGGGTTGTGGGGCGTTGTGGGTTGTAGGTGTTGTGGATGTTGTCGAACTAGAGATGCCGAAAAGAGGTTATGAGTTGTGGGTTGTTGTTGTGGGTGTTGTGGGTTGTTGGTGATATGGGTTGTGGGTATTGTGGGATGTGGGTGTTGTGTCGTGAGTGTTATCGAACTAGAGATGCCGAAAAAGAGGTGATTCTGTTGTAAGTGTTTGTCTGTTTGGGAATGTTCAAAGGTGTTTGAAACTATTCAAATGATTTATGAGAATGTTTCTTGCGCACATGTTATATCTTAGTTGGAGGTGAGTGTAATTATAGAAATTGGTAATCGTCTTGGTTATAGTGATCTGAGGAGATTTGTGTGAAAATGGGTGTTAATTGGTGATGTTGATCTAAATTTATGGTGATTTTGGAGGTGTTTTGGTAGTATTCAGTGGTGTATTTGAGAGTACTCCAATGGTGTTTGAGACTATTCAAAGGTGTTCAAATGATGTGCAAGAATATTTTTGAAGATGTTCTGGGAGTATTCAGTGGTGCTTTGGCGGTCTTCAAATGATGTTTTGAAGGTGCTCATAGTAATCTGGGGTTGTTTTGTAGTGAGTTAAAGGATGTTGATGAGAGAATATTTCTTAACTGTTGAGAATAAGTATGTGTGTGCGTGCATGTGTACTCACCTAGTTGAGGTTGCAGAGGTCGAGTCCTAGCTTCTGGCCACACCTCTTCACTGGTCGCTACTAGGTCACTCTCCCTGAAACATGAACTTCCCAAACTATTCCACTTCCTGACTACTCTGTGTTTGAAGAAATACTTCCTAACATCCCTGTGATTCATCTGTGTCTTCAGCTTCCAACTGTGTCCCCGTGTTGCTGTGTCCAGTCTCTGGAACATCCTGTCTTTGTCCACCTTGTCAATTCCTCTCAGTATTTTGTAAGTCGTTATCATGTCCCCCCTATCTCTCCTGTCCTCCAGTGTCGTCAGGTTGATTTCCCTTAACCTCTCCTCGTAGGACATACCACTTAGCTCTGGGACTAGTCTTGTTGCAAACCTTTGCACTTTCTCTAGTTTCTTTACATGCTTGACTAGGTGTGGGTTCCAAGCTGGTGCCGCATACTCCAATATGGGCCTAACGTACACGGTGTACAGGGTCCTGAATGATTCCTTATTAAGATGTCGGAATGCTGTTCTGAGGTTTGCCAGGCGCCCATATGCCGCAGCAGTTATTTGGTTGATGTGCGCTTCAGATGTGCCTGGTGTTATACTCACCCCAAGATCTTTTTCCGTGAGTGAGGTTTGTAGTCTCTGGCCCCCTAGACTGTAGTCCGTCTGCGGTCTTCTTTGTCCTTCCCCAATCTTCATGACTTTGCACTTGGTGGGATTGAACTCAAGGAGCCAATTGCTGGACCAGGTCTGCAGCCTGTCCAGATCCCTTTGCAGTTCTGCCTGGTGTTCGATCGAATGAATTCTTCTCATCAACTTCACGTCATCTGCAAACAGGGACACCTCGGAGTTTATTCCTTCCGTCATGTCGTTCACAAATACCAGAAACAGCACTGGTCCTAGGACTGACCCCTGTGGGACCCCGCTGGTCACAGGTGCCCAATCTGACACCTCGCCACGTACTATTACTCGCTGCTGTCTTCCTGACAAGTATTCCCTGATCCATTGTAGTGCCTTCCCTGTTATCCCTGCTTGGTCCTCCAGTTTTTGCACTAATCTCTTGTGTGGTACTGTGTCAAACGCCTTCTTGCAGTCCAATAAAATGCAATCCACCCACCTCTCTCTCTCTTGTCTTACTGCTGTCACCTTGTCATAGAACTCCAGGAGGTTTGTGACACAGGATTTCCCGCCCATGAAACCATGTTGACTGCTGTTGATGAGATCATTCCTTTCTAGGTGTTCCACCACTCTTCTCCTGACAATCTTCTCCATGACTTTGCATACTATACATGTCAGTGACACTGGTCTGTAGTTTAGTGCTTCATGTCTGTCTCCTTTTTTAAAGATTGGGACTACATTTGCTGTCTTCCATGCCTCAGGCAATCTCCCTGTTTCGATAGATGTATTGAATATTGTTGATAGGGGTATACATAGTGGCTCTGCTCCCTCAGGACCCATGGAGAGATGTTATCTGGCCCCATTGCCTTTGTGGTATCTAGCTCACCCAGAAGCCTCTTCACTTCTTCCTCGGTTGTGTGTACTGTGTCCAGCACTTGGTGGTGTGCCCCACCTCTCCGTCTTTCTGGAGCCCCTTCTGTCTCCTCTGTGAACACTTCTTTGAATCTCATGTTGAGTTCCTCACATACTTCACGGTCATTTCTTGTTGTCTCTCCTCCTTCCTTCCTTAGCCTGATTATCTGGTTCTTGACTGTTGTTTTCCTCCTGATGTGGCTGTATAACAGCTTTGGGTCAGATTTGGCTTTCGCTGCTATGTCGTTTTCATATTGTCGTTGGGCCTCCCTTCTTATCTGTGCATATTCGTTTCTGGCTCTACGACTGCTCTCCTTATTCTCCTGGGTCCTTTGCCTTTTATATTTCTTCCATTCCCTAGCACACTTGGTTTTTGCCTCCCTGTACCTTTGGGGGGTGAACCATGGGCTTATCCTGGCTTTTTCATTATTCCTGTTTCACTTGGGTACAAGCCTCTCCTCAGCCTCCTTGCACATTGTTGCTACATATCCATCATCTCATTAACTGGCTTCCCTGCCAGTTCTCTGTCCCACTGAACCTCGTTCAGGAAGTTCCTCATTCCCGTGTAGTCCCCTTTCTTGTAATTTGGTTTCATTTGTCCTGGCCTTCCTGCTTCCCCCTCCACTTGTAGCTCTACTGTGTATTCGAAGCTCAAAACCACATGATCGCTGGCCGCAAGGTGTCTTTCATATGTGATGTCCTCAATATCTGCACTACTCAAGGTGAATACTAAGTCCAGTCTTGCTGGTTCATCCTCTCCTCTCTCTCTTGTAGTGTCCCTTATGTGTTGGTACATGAAGTTTTCCAGTACCACCTCCATCATCTTAGCCCTCCATGTATCTTGGCCCCCATGTGGCTCCAAGTTCTCCCAGTCGATCTCCTTGAGGTTAAAGTCACCCATGATCAGGAGCTTTGCCCTGCATGTATGAGCTCTTCTGGCCACTGTAGCCAGTGTGTCAACCATTGCTCTATTGCTCTCGTCATTCTCTTGCCCTGGCCTCCTGCTGTTCTGTGGTGGGTTATACATCACTGCAATTACCACCTTGGGACCTCCAGAGTGAAGCGTTCCCGCTATGTAATCACTTTCTTCTCCACTGTCTCCTCTCTCCAGCTCATCAAAATTCCATCGGTGTTTGATCAGCAGTGCCACTCCTCCACGCCCCCTGTTCCCTCTGTCTTTCCTCAGGATCTGGTATCCCGTTGGAAAGATGGCATCTGTTATCATACTTGCAAGCTTGGTTTCTGTGAGCGCTATGATGTCTGGTGATGCCTCTTTGACTCTTTCGTGCCACTCCTCCCACTTGTTTGTTATTCCATCAGCATTTGTGTACCATACCTTCAGTTTTCTTTCCAACACTGTGGTTTGGGGGGCCTGTGAGGGTGGGAGACCTGGTAGCATACTGTGGGATTCTATGGTTGGGGGTTGGGTGGAAGCTGTGGGTATGGATTGTAGTGTGTGTTGGGATTGTGTGATAGGTTGTGGGGTTCTGAGGATATTTGTGTGTGTGCTTGCCCTTGCTGCTCTGTTCTGCTCTGACTGGCCACTGCTGGTTCCATCCTTGTCTCCTTTCCTAGCTCCTTTTGCTTTTTTGTCCTCTCCCTCAGCTGCTGTCGCTCTCTTTGTGTTCTGTCTCTGTCTAGGAGTACCTTCTTGTACTCTTCCGAGTTTTTCAACCGTGGTTTCTCTTGGAGGATCCTGTTCCGCACTGTTTCTGTCCTGAGAATCTGCTTGATCGGTCAGTTTCTCCCCTTCAAGTACCCCCCTATTCTCTGAAAATTTACAATCTCGTCCATGTCTTCTCCCCCTATTTCCGTGATGATTTTCTCAATCTCCTTTCTTTCTTCCTGCCGTTTTTCAGTGTGTGTCCTTTCCTCTCTCTCCCGAAGCCCATGGATAAACAGTGATTTTGCCCTTTCCTCTCTCTCCCGAAGCCCATGGATAAACAGTGATTTTGCCCTTTCCTCCTCCCATTGCCTCTCCCTCTGTGACTCTGGTTCCTGTCTGTATGTGGTCAATTTCTCCCTTGATTTTTCCAGTGGCTCTTGGTAGCATGGTTGTGCCTCAGCATTCGACCTATCTTCCTCTCCATCTGCACCCAGCTGCTCTTCCCTTTCCCTGGCCTTTCTTTGCAGGCTGATATGTCATTAGTATAATTCATATCTTCTTCCTTCGTGTTCAGCCTCTCAGCTTCATATGCTGTGTCTTCTCTGGTCACTGCCCCTGAGACTTGCTTCAGCCTGTTTACCTCAAATTCTAGGACCTTTATCCTGGCTACTGAAGTTTCGACTTGTGCTTTCCAATTTTTCGTCTCCTTCTCCAACCTCTTTTCCCATTTCACAGAGAGCTCTTTCTCCATTTTTTCAGAAAGCTCTTCTAATTTTCTCTCCCATTCTTGCTCCATCCTTTTCCTTTTTTTTAGTGAAAGAGAGAGAGAAGGGAAAGGTAGAAGGAGAGAGAGAGGGGGGCAAAGTGAGAAGGGAAAGGGGGAGAGAGTGAGAAAGAGGGAGAAAGAGAGAGAAGGGAAGGGTACTTTGGACTTTGATGGCCTTCTTGCAGTGTTTGACATGAGAAACTTTGTTGATTTTCCTACTTACATCTCTGGCTCCTCCCTTGACCCAGTAGTGAGTGATCTGGCAGAAGGCATAGTTACTTGTCAACCCCTCGGCTATGTTGGATCATCTGACCACAAGGCTGTTTTTACGACACTTAAGATCTCAACAGAACGAGGTGAGGAGTCCACACACACAACCTGGCTATGGGAAAGAGGTAATCTGAGCTCGCCGCCACCGATTGGAATGCTCTTCTCCAAGGGGATGTTGACATCCAAGTGAAAGCCTTCACTGGACACATCCTTAATCTATAACAAGAACACATTCCTCACCGGCAATATGTGACGAAGCCTACAGATCTGCCTTGGTTTGGCTTTCGTTGTAGAGGGGCTGTTACTGCTAAGTACAAAGCATGGAGAAGGTATAAGAGACATCCTACCACCTATAACAGGAACTTGCACAGGCAAGCCTGTAGGCATATGAGTGACGTTCAAAAGTGGGCAATTGCTAAATGGGAGGTGGACACTAAAAGAAAGCTAGCATCAGGTAGGGTAAGCTCCAAAACCTGGTGGTCCCTGGTCAAGGACAGACAAGGTTATCTGCCTGATGAACTCATTCTACCTCTAAATCGACAGGATGGGACTACCTCTACTAGTAGTCAAGAGAAGGCTGACCTCTTTGCTGAACACTTTGCTACCAAAATGCAAGTTCCTGATCCAACAAGGGACCCTCCTTGGCAAGCTGCAAGAACTGTGTCAAAACTGTCAGTGGTGACAATAAGGCAGGAGGAGGTGCATTTCCTTCTTTAATCGCTCGACCAAGAAAAGGCTGTGGGCCCAGACAAGTTGAACCCAAGATTGTTGAGATGTGCAGACCAGCTAGCAGCACCTCTAACTCGCATCTTTCAGCACTGCATAGTACAGTGTAAATGGCCCTCTCTATGGAAAGAGGCAAATGAAGTCCCTGTTCACAAAAAGAAAAGCAGAGCAGAAATCAGCAACTACAGACCAGTGTCACTCCTGTCAATCACTGGAAAGATCCTTGAGACAATAATCTCAAGACAAATGACAGAGTTTTTTGACTATCACTCACTACTTTGTGATCGTCAATATGGCTTCAGGAAAGGTTACTCTGCTGCTGATCTGTTGTTAAACCTCTCCACTAAGTGGCACCAGTCACTGGATGAATCCAAAGTCAGCTCTGTGGTAGTACTGGATATTGCTGGCGCTTTCGACCGGGTGTGGCACCAGGGCCTCTTAGCAAAACTTCAAGCACTGGGAATTGCAGGCTCTATGCTATGTCTCCTCAGTGATTACCTTCATGGTAGATCTCTACGTGTAGTTCTCAATGGAACAGAATCAGCAAGACATCCTATTGGGGCAAGTGTTCTACAAGGAAGCGTGCTGGGACCATTGTTATGGAATGTCTACTTCAACGACCTTCTTCATCTCATCCCAGAATCACATGCATATGCAGATGACTGTACACTGACATTCACTTATCCAAGAGAAGAAATGCCAGCTGCTCTAAGCTACATCAATCACCAGCTGAGAGCTATATCAGCTGGGGGAAATAGATGGCAAATAACATATGCACCTGAGAAAACGCAAATGATGATCGTCTCTAGGCACCATGATGGTAATGCTGGTGCAGTAGTAAGGATGAATGGGAGGGTGTTGGCACCTGGAGAAGAAGTTGATATCCTTGGGGTGAAATTTGACTCCAAACTAACCATGAAGAACCATGTTGTAAATCTTGCAAACAAGGCAGCCAGGAAGCTTACAGCACATCGCCGTATCTCGCATCTACTTGACAGTAGGGGTTGCAAGATTCTGTACGAGGCACAAGTACGCTCACACCTTGAGTATGCTCCACTTTCTTGGTTTGCCTGCCCCCCCCCCTCTCATCTGCGACTGCTTGACAGAGTAGAGAACAGAGCAAGACGTCTCATCTCTCGGCTGGACCCATCCTGGATAGATCTGTCATTTCAGCAGAGCCTTCAACATAGGAGGGATGTGGGTGGCCTTACTGTTATGTACAAGGCCAATATTGTCAAAGTACCACACTTGGATCCACCTCGAGGACAGCGTGAAACAAGCTTTCATGCCACAAGACGGGCAGAAAGCAGCAACTTCACTCTGGCTGTACCCTTCTCCAGAACATCACTCGATCTGAGATCATACATACCCAGGATGACTTGAGTATGCAACACATTCGTACAGCATAATGATGTCAACGAGATAAAGTCAGTTGATCAAATGAAAATGCTGGCCCACAGCTGGCTCCAATTTCTTCCTGTTCATTACTTGTATGTCTTATAACAATAAAAATGCTTTCAAATGAGCTGATGTAGGTAACAGCTCTTAGCTTGTCAATAAAGCTAGGGATCCTTAACCTTGTCAAACCCTGTGTAAAAAAAAAAAAAAAAAAGGGGAGAGAGGGGAAAATGGGAGAGAGAGAGAAAGAGAGAGAGAGAGAGAGAGAGAGAGAGAGAGAGAGAGAGAGAGAGAGAGAGAGAGAGAGAGAGAGAGAGAGAGAGAGAGAGAGTGAGAGAGAGAGAGGGAAAAGGTAAGAGAGATAGGGGGAGAGGGAGAAGGAAAAAACGGGGAGAGAAAGAGTGAGAGAGGGTGTGTGTGTGTGCATGTGCGTGCGTGTGTGTGTGTGTGTGTGTGTGTGTGTGTGTGTGTGTGTGTGTGTGTGTGTGTGTGTGTTTGTGTGTGTGTGTGTGTGTGTGTGGGTATTCGTAATATTTAAAATTGTGACTAGCGAATTTAGCGAAAAGTGGTTATAAGTTGTAAGTGTTGTGGTGACTTTTTATTATGAAATAGTTAAAACGAGAAAAATTGTGGGTTATGAGTGAAAATTGTGCCTTGTTGTGAGATGTTGGGGGAAGAGTGAAGTGTTGGGAGATGAGTGGGTGGATGTGAAGAGGTAAGGTTTGGGTGGTGTGGAGAAGGGGTAAGAAGAAGTTTGTAAATCAAATCAAATCAAGTTTATTCTCTATAAGAGTTACAATGTGGGGTTTACAGGTTTTGGGTATTGTGTGGTTTACATGTTATAAAATACTAATTACAGAGGGGGCCACTAGGACGCCTAGCATGGCTAGGCATTTCGGGCAGACTTAGGTTAATTCTTAACATTAAATCGTTACAGATTATGGTATTAAGGCTAAGTGACTACATCATAATTTGTGAGTTAAACAATGTGAATGCTTTTGATTTGGCACAATACAAGGTGTCTATATTGGAGTATCATAGGCAAACTTATGACTAGTTAGGATTTATTATTTTAATATTAAAATTAGTATTTCTGTGTTTATAGTCAGTGGGTGAGTGAGTGTAAGTGTGAACCACCAAGTGGTTATCATATAGTTAGTTGTCGGGGTGTATCAGGGAGATAAGATGTTTTCTATCTGTAGTTTTGAAAATGATGAACGTGTCTGAAGTTCTAGAGTTTTCAGGTAGGGTGTTCCAGATTTTAGGTCCTTTGAAATACATTGAATTTTTGTCAAGATTTAGTCGGACACGGGGAATGTCATAGAGATGTTTGTGTCTGGTGTTATGCCTGTGGATCCTGCTACAACTATCAAGAAAGCGTTTTAGGTCAAGGTTAATATTGGAATTTAAGGTCCTGTATATATAGATTGCACAGTAGTAAGTGTGGATGTTTTGAACAGGGAGTAAGTTTAGATTTATGAAGAGTGGGGGGGGGGGTGTTGCCAGGGATGGGATTTAGTGATTATTCTTACTGCGGCTTTTAGTTGGGTTATTATTGGCTTTAGGTGTGTTGCTGCAGTTGAACCCCAAGCACAGATAGCATAGGTTAGGTATGGATATATAAGTAAATGGTATAGTGTGAGAAGAGCAGTTTGCGGCACGTAGTATCTTATCTTGCAGAGGATTCCCACCGTTTTGGATACTTTTTTAGTTATGTGCTGGATATGGGTGCTGAAATTTAGGTTGTTGTCGAGGTATAGGCCAAGGAATTTGTCCTCATTATGTCTGGCAATTAGAGTGTTGTCGATCTTAATGTTAAGTTGCGCAACACCTTCTCTGCTACCAAACATAATATAGTAGGTTTTGTCAGTGTTAAGTGTAAGTTTATTGGCTGTCATTCAAGTCGATATTTTGAGCAGCTCCTCATTAACAATGGTGTTGAGGGTGGCAAGATTAGGGTGGGAGATGACATAAGTCATGTCATCAGCAAAGAGAATGGGTTTCAGGTGTTGGGATATGTTTGGGAGATCATTGATGTAAATGAGGAAGAGCAGGGGTCCAAGGACACTTCCCTGCGGAACTCCAGTATCAAATGGCCGTATTGATGAGGCTGTGTCTTTAATGGTGACATACTGATACCTATTAGAAAGGTAGGATTTGAAATATGCAAGCGCATGGCCTCTTATACAATAGTGGTCAAGTTTGTGGAGTAGGATGCCATGGTCTACTGTGCCAAATGCTTTTCTTAGGTCAATAAAAATTCCTAGCAGATATTCCTTATTTTCCAATGCTGTGTAAAGCAGATCTAGCATTTTTATAATTGCATCATTAGTGCTTTTATTTTTCCTGAATCCAGATTGGCATGGGTTGAGTATGTTTTATGACGTTATAAATGAATATAGTCTCATTTGCACGAGTTTCTCGAAGATTTTGGATAGCAATGGTAAGTTTGATATTGGCCTATAGTTGTTTACACCTGTAGGGTCACCACCTTTATGTATTGGTGTAACCCATGCTGTCTTGAGTAGTTTCGGGAAAGTGCTAGTTTCTAGTGACTTGTTAAAAAGTAATGTAATAGCATGTGAAAGGACATGGGCCGCTCGCTTGTACAATAATGGTGGGACAAATTTTAATGAAATATGGGAATTTTGCTGAAATTAAAGGTGTTGTGTGAATATATTTTAAAAGAATGGATTGAGTAAGCATATCTAGGCTTAAATTCTCTCAATGATAGAAATGATTGTTGTTGTTCACGTAGAGAGAGAAGAGTTACTTGGTGGGTCTGACCTGAGATTTTACTCTTAAGGTAAATCAGATAAGACTCACCAAGAAGTTCTCGCTCGGCATATTTGTGCAGATGCCTAGACTTGAGGAGAATGACAAGTGAATCTTTTGTTGTATTATGTAAAAATTTGTGGATTGTTGTGGGTATTAACGAAAATGAGAAATTATTTGGGTTATCCTGGTTAAGAGTGAAAATGTGTATTAGGGGGGAGGGTCGTCTAAGTACTCGACTTCTTTATTTATGAACCGATTACATTCCTTTTTGGTGTACTATTAGAAGCTTATATCAAGTATCGTGTGTTGAAGTTTCAATCATATCGGCCGAAAAGGAAATGAAATATGCAAGATTTACGAAAAATTACATTTGGCAGGTCGCTGTTTCTCAGTGGTACTTGGAAAAGTGGTTTTGGCACTTGCTGCTGATAGAACACCTCTAATTCCATCAATTTAGATGTAACTTTTCTAAAATAAACCTTATCTTCATGCTAAAAAAAAAAATAAAGTTTCATAACTTTTTTGATATTTTGGAAGATGTCGGTCTTGTTGCCCACACAAATCTGAAAATATTTGGGATACTTCAGAAAGGTACATCTAAACTTTCAAAACGATCATTCTTCTATGTTTGTTGTAAAAATCAAGTCAATTCATTCATAAATAAGGATGGAGCAGTCATAAATAGGTAAATAACTTACTTTCGAGATATAGGCCGAAGCACGCGGCACCCCAGGTGCCCGGGAAATTTTTTTTTTACCCGAAAAATTCGCTATATTTTACACTTTTTCCGTGACCTACGAGTGTTTATTACAGTTAATCATTGTAAATCTCCGTTTTCTCTCATCACTGATGAGAAAGGGGATATATCGCTAGAAATTTTTTTCCTCTAGGGCATCATATTATGCCCTATTAAATATATATTTGGTTTTGGGGTTTCTCAAGGAAGTGAAGCAGCAGTTCATGCAAAAAGGGCTTATATCAACAACCTGCCTGAGGACAATGCAGTGGTAAAATTAGACTTCAAGAATGCATTTAATCTCCTGAAAAGAGATGTGGTATTAGCAGCGGTACAAGAACATTTCCCTGGTCTCTTCCCCTTTGTTACAGCTGGATATAGCAAGAAATCAGTGCTCCTGTTTGGAGAGCATGAAATCACATCATCAGAGGATGTCCAGCAAGGGGATCCTCTTGCACCATTTCTCTTCTGTATAGCAGTTAGGGAAATCACAGTCAGACTGACCAGTGAGCTAAACATCTGGTTCCTGGGTGATGGCACAATAGCAGGTACAAAGAAGTCCCTCTTAGGTGATCTTACACAAGTGATGACACGGGGACAGGAAATGGGTCTCATCCTGAATCCATCCAAATGTGAAATCATTTCAGTCAGTCAACAAGTGATAAATGCAGTGAGATCCAAACTACCAGGAGCATCAGTCATTGCCCCTACAAATAGCATCTTGCTTGGAGAACCTCTGGAAAGCGATGCCATTGACACAATCCTCAGGAAGAAATTGGAAGAACTGAGGAGAATGGAACAACAAATAGGCAATCTGGACACCCACGATGCCTTGTATCATCTCACAAAGTGCTTGAGTCTGCCCAGGTTGACATATTTCCTAAGATGTGCACCTTCATATGATAACCCGAACTGCACGAATATGACAGTATCCTGAGGCAGATTTTTACGAAAGTATTTAACCTTACTCTAGAAGATGGGCAGTGGAACCAAGCTACACTTCCAGTCAGACTAGGAGGCATTGGTGCCCGCAAATCATCACAGATTGCACTACCTGCTTTTCTGTCCTCTTGTGTTGCATCCAGAGGGCTTGTAGTAGCGATTCTCCCTAAACATCTTAGGGACAAGATTGGATTCCAGGACCCAAAGTTCATTGACGGAGCCATGATATGGGGAAATCTAACGGGCTCTGAAACCAGACCTACTCCCCCCAACAACTACAAACAGTCGCACTGGGATGGCCCAGTAGTTGAGAAAATAGCCTCAACAATGCTTCAGAGTGTGTCAGGGAAGGCTAGAGCCCGCCTTCTGGCAGTGAGAATCTTTCATACACTGGACTTTCTGTTGGCTGTTCCCAACTCAAGCCTTGACACACGGCTCGACCCACAGACCATCCGCATTGGTGTTGCCCTTCGACTTGCTGGCCCTATTCTCGCTGAACACAGGTGTATTTGTGGCAGTGGAGCAGCAAACCGATTCGGGTACTATGGTCTTGTGTGCTGTAAATCCGAGGGAAAGATTGCAAGACATGAGGAGGTTAATAATATTATCAAAAGGAGCCTCACAACAGCTGGATGCCCAGCAGTAAGGGAGCCACCTCAACTATGCAGATCTGATGACAGCCAGAAGCGTCCAGATGATATCACACTTCAAGCCTTGACAGACGGTAAGCAGGTGGTGTAGGACTACACATGTGCATCTAACTTGGTTGATACCTATCTCCAATACACCAGGGAGGAAGGAGGGGCAGCCGCCAGCTTCAGGGACTCCCAAAAGTCTAGAAAATATGGAGAACTTGCCCATCATTATATGTTTGTTCCCATAGGCTCAAAGACCCTTGGCTCATGGTGAAAGTGTCCAAGTTCCATAAGGAGCTAGGCAAAAGACTCATCAGAATAACTAAGGATCCCAGGGTAGCTAGTTTTCTGTTCCAGCGACTCAGCGCTGCTGTTCAGAGGGGTAATGCCTGCTATATTTTGGGCAGTCACCCCAGTTCTGAGGAGATGAATGAGACTTTCGCATTATAATCAGCGATAAACATGTAA